>NW_009632827.1:2308-11811 GCF_000690535.1 Cariama cristata | reverse complement strand
CGTCTTCCCCTTTGCCATGCTTCTAGGGTTTAATCGAGTGGGGTTTTTTGATGACTCTGTTTGGAGGCTTGGCTTTGGCTAACCCTTGCCACACCGCGTTAATCGTCCTGGTCGGGATGAGTGAAACAGTTAATTGAAGTGGGAGACTCTCCTGGAGGTCGGGCTTGTAGCGGTGGGGATGGAGCACCAGGAAATAAAAGGAAAGCAAAGGACTGTTAAGAAGAAATGGAAAAAAAAAACTACTTAGGCTGGAAAGGCATCTTCCCAGCAGGAGCGAGAGCCCAAAACATGCAATGTCCGTGGTGTTTCATGTTTCACACATCCTTCTCTGGGGCACGAGAAGGGGCAGGGAGGGAAACGGGTCCGACCCGGGCAGAGCTGTTCATTGAGCTGCTGGATGCTGGATGGTGCAAGAGGGACAGAATGCAACCGCAAGCGAGCGCAGAGGAACAATCAATTAGCACAGGCTCCGTTCGAAAGAGTTGGGGGGAATGGTTGGTAAGGAGCAGGTTTTTTTTTCATTCCAAGGCTGGGGGCCTTTGAAAGCTGCCACTTCAGGAAGCGAAAGCCTCGGCAAGTGGTCAAAACCTCGAGCGATTCATAAGCATCTCTCTGCCAGGTGCCTCTCCTCTTGGAGCCTGCAGGTCTCGTGCGAGACTCCCCATTGGGTGTCTGGGGAAGGAACGCGCTCGTAGAGCCCCTCAACAGGAGAGGAGACCCTGGCCCGCACGGCGGTGCCATGCTAGGTGTCTTTGCAGCAGCAGGTTGCAGGGAAGCGCTTTCTTTTCCCCCAGGGCGGTAGCAGAATGGGATGCAGCATCCAGGCCTTGCATGTGTTTGCAGGACCAGGAGCAGAACTCTCTCCTGCCCCGGGAGCTGACAATATCTCGTGGGAGGGGGAGAAGGGAGGCATTGTCTGTCAAGATGCTGTGCTAATCTGCCATTCAGGGCCACTCTGGAGGCTTGCTGAGGATTCTTTATGCATTTTCATTGGTATGCCCCTCTAGCTATCGTGAGCCTGTAAGAGTAATGACAGGATGCTTGAGGGCGTGTAAGGTGTGGTGCCGGACAGGGCCATTGGAGAACCTGGCAGTGATTGCCACAGTAGCGGGAGTTGTCCGATGCCACTGCCTCCACGGGCAGGACTGTTGGCAGGGACCTCTCCTTCGCCCTCCCACAGAGCCACGTCCAACCCATGGCAGAGAGGAGCACAGGTGATCCCAGAGGACGTGGGGATTTGGTGGCCTGCCATGCTTCATCTGCATTGGGGTGGCCAGGAATCGGGTCGGTGATGGACTCGTGAGGTGACTCGGTGGGAAGGAGCCCTGCAGCCCCAGCACGGTTTCCAGGGCTCCCTGAAGAGTATGTTGGGTTTTTGAGAGTGACGCCGGTGGTGCCAAAGGAGGTGGCCGATGTCAGCGAGTCTCACCTAATACGGAGAGTGGCGCTCCCATGGATGGAAAGGAGTGCCCATGACAAGCAATGTGTAATGGTGTCCCGGGACAGGAGAAGACCCAAAAGGAGTCACCAGACCCCTACCTCGCCCTTCCTCCCTCTCGGAAGAAAGAGGATGGTTGAGAAATAGGAGGAGGCGAAATGAGGGAGATGCAGCAGTGACAGCAGCAATGTAGCAGCAAATTCAAAGCCAAAGGGGACCCCAAAGGAAAACTGGAAGGAACAGCAGATTGAAGAAAGAAGCAGCTGGATGGGGACTAAACACCCCCCCCACCAAAAAAAAAAAAAATTAAAGCACGAGAAGAAAAGCCCAGAGACTCATCAAAGAGAAGCAAGAAGGAAATGTGTGCACGCAGAAGAGCACTGAGCATAAAAAGAGCGGGAGGCAGAAAAGGTAACAAATGAGAGTAATGAGGGAGCGAGGACATGGAGAGGAGGAAAGTCTGGAAAGAGGAAAAGCGTGACCGGCAGGAAGAAAACGGCACGCACTGCCCAGGTGGGAACAGCCACTCTCCTTAAAGCAGCCAGCATGATATGCTAAGCTGAAATCCGGATAGGAATACGGAGGAGGGATGGGACAGGGAGCACCCAGAGATCATCCTCAGGCTCTCGTTCTTGAGGCTTCTTAAAATCAGCAAAAAGGAGCCGTCGAGAGCAGAGCCATCGGGATGTGCCGCAGAGACCAGGAGCTGATGGAGCAAAAGCGTGGCAGCAGCTGATTAATTACTGCAAAAAGCGAACATGGGGAAGAGGAGGGAGAACCGGAGAAGTTGTTTCCCCATTATCTTTCCAAGCAGAAAGAACGTTTTAGTGTGCGCACAAATAGCTCCCTGGGAAGCACTCTCGCTTCCTAATTGTTCATAAATTTACTGACAGGTGGTTACACAGTAGGTATAAGACTCTGAGTTTCAGTTTTATTGCTTTCTCCGTCTCAAGGCGCAAACCCAGAGGAAAAGGGTCCGCGGCGAGCGGTCGGGAGGCACCGCCTGGCACGGGGCGCTTGGTGCCCCTCTCATTCACGCGACGTCTCGTCAGTGTTCGGTCCCTGGTGCTGCCGGATTTTGCTCGCACTTGGATGGAGGGGTCTGCGCCGGCTTGTCGATCCCTTTGCTTTGAATACCAATGTGTCTCATGGCGTTGAGGTCCGGTCCCGCGGGAGAAGGATGACCTATGCAGTTGGGAGGTTGTTTTGGGTGTGTTTTTTTTAATTTTCTCCCTTTTCTACTGCGCTCCAATGGCGTGCAGACAGACAGACAGGCAGCGGGAGAGATGGGTCGCCGAGGGAATATCAGCCGGGCTGGAAAATCTCGTCTCCGCAGCAGAGGGGATGTGTTGGAAATACGCCCGTTACGATCCTTTCCTGTCAAGGGATCACACAAAGTGTGTTTTACCAGGGGAAGGCTGTAAAAAAAGAGCGTTTAAGACCTGGAGAAGGGAAAGGGAAGATCTCCCCTGAAACGAAGCACCTGTAGAGCGTGCGAGGCAGCGTTGTGGCACGCCGCTCACTCGGCTGGGAAAATTGGCAACGACCCTTCTGTTGACCAAACTGTAGCTGTCGGATGTGCTTATCCATTAGTTCGATAAAATCAACTCTGACGAGGCTCTCGGATTGGGCAGTCATCAGAATGGGTTTGATCAGAGACGATAATCTTCGCTGCCGAGAAGCTACGCTTTGTTAAAACTCCTGCCGTTGCCTCCTTGCCCCCCATCGCTTCTCCCGCAGGCTAGGGGGGATGTCTAGGTGTGTGCACGCAGGGTTGCCGCGTGTGTCCTTGCAGCCGTCGCCTGCACCATGAAACCAAAGATGAGTCGGAGTTGGGGAAACGCATCCGTTTCTATGCGGCAGCAGGTGCTCCCCAGCCAGGAGCTGGCTCATGGGTGCATGCCTGCATCTCTTCTTTAAGGGTGTCAGCCTCAAACAGGAGCCGTTCTTGGGAAGATCTTGTCTTGGCGATGCCCTAGCACACAGGCAGGGACAGGTCAGAGGCTGCCGGTGCCATCCTGCCACGCTTCTCCTCTGTGAAGGAGATGGAAAGCATAAGCACAACGTGAACTTTCTGCATATTTGCTTTCTTTCTGCTGACATTCCATACACTAACGAGTCCTTGCGTGGCGATGCCTCCGACAGCACCGTCCCGCCTATGGCAGGGAGGCTCACGCAGAGACGGAGGTGCGTAGGGCTCCAGGCAGCCGGGGTTGTTTGGGGAAGGAGGTGGCGCGAGCTCCGGCAGGCATCTGACCCCTGCTCGGGCGGCGGTCCCGCTCCCGGGTGGCAACAGCATCATCCGTCGGAGGGCATGGGCCCCTGCTGCAGCCGGAGAGGTGAAGGAGCATCACGATTGCTGCATCCCTCCACAAAAGGAGGTGTCTCAGAGGGGGCAGTAAGCGAGGTGCTGGGGTGGGCGTACAGCCCACTGTAGGTGGGACGGCATCCATGCCTTGCCGCAGAGCACTGAAGATGAAACGTCCCCCTCTGTGGGCAGGGTCAACCCTACAGGCACCAGTCCCCCAAGTAGAGGCGGGCGAGTGGCTATTGTCTGGCAGTTTGAAGAGCCCATAGGTATCCATCTGTCATCTTGCCTTATCCAAGGTGTAGGGAGAGGTCTGTCTTAATGGAGTGGGAGCACACGATGCAGAGGAGAGATGTCAGATGCACGTGTCGGCGGTGGCGCTTGCGCAGTGTCTCCGCTCTGAGGTGTGCAGTGGTCACGATCTGGCAGTTAAAAATAGTCTGGAGCTGCCGCGGCGGTGAGCGCCTCGGGTAAGGATCGGCGCCAAAGAGCAGCCAGGAGATGAGTCAGCCTGCGCTTCGTCATGTGCGTCGCGTGTTGTCAATGGTCATGCAGTGATTACTGATGTGCCATCTCTTCCCTCATGGTTTAGCAGGGAAGAGGTGTCCTTAATGGTGTGGGCTGTACCCGTGCCTCCCTGGGCAAAGGCGGTGGCCGTCCCTCCTTGCATTTGGGTGTCCAAGCTATCTGGTTGCCTTTGTCCCCAGATGGACTGGCTGCAGAGTAGCAGCAGAGACCAGGCTGCCGCCGGTGCTTGGAGGAGGCGTTGGGACCGGTGGGGTTTGGGAGAGTCCCCGGGATCACTTGGCCATGCTCGCAAGGGATATCCGGAGTATGGCACATAGCATTGCAGGATGTGGCACCGTCGCCGAGGCACGATGCCGTGGCCAGCCTCACAGGGCTATTTGCAGCCTCCCATTTGGGAGGTAAGAGGAGGGACGGTGTGTCATGGGTTCCGCGAGCGGTGGCAAAAACCGGCATGTGCCTGGACCCGACGGGGAGTGTGAATCGGTGCATCGGCTGGTTTGGGTCTCAAGCGGTAAAGGAAGGAGATAAATCACGGGCTTATTGTTATTGAATTTAGTGGCATTGCTTTCACATTCAATTTCTCTCTCTGGCTTTCCAAACAAACAAGAAATTACAGTGCAAATGTATTTTTTGGCCTACCAAACATTATGCGTTAACTTACCCGTGATTAATATTATGCCGGGTTGACAAAATCCTCTGCGGGCTGCTCGCCGCTCCGGCGAGACCATGCTGCTCCTCGTTTCCTTGGGATTTATTCTGTATTCAATGTGCATGCCGCTGTAGTCTTTTACAAGGCAGGACTCGGAAGAAGGGGGTTTAGGACTGCACACCGCCGTACTGCTTTTCCCCCCACAGCTCCGGAAGGCGAGCGTCTCGCCCCCCGCATCCTGCGAGCAGCCTCGGGGATGGTGAGGACCTCCCGAGGGGGCGATGGCTGCGTCCATCTACGGCACAACCGCGACAGCCCCTTGGTAATCCCCATGCCATTCTCAACGGAGGCTGAGGGCCACTTCATTTGGGTGGGTGTCCTGCCCATGGGGGCCTCTGCCTGTTACAGCTTAGTTGCCCTTGAACGATCAAGGAGCATCTCGGTCTTTTTCCTTAGCTATCGTACCATCAGGCGTGTGCTGATGTGCAGGTGGGCTAACGGGGACCGCTCAGAGGAGCGAGCTGTTATCCCGTGTACCACGCGCACGAGGAAGCGTTCACCTGGCAAAAGGCAGAGTTGGGCGATGGTGCTCCATCGCCCTGGCTGAACAGCTGCCCCGCTCTTGCTGCTTGACTGGCTGTTAGTATGGTCACCCAGTGATTGTTTCTTATCTTCGATGTGTAACAAGGAGAGGCTGTCGTAACTACTGGATATTTGCTGCGTAGAGGATGTAGGGCAGGGGGAGGTAACTTTAAAGAACCAAAGGTCACCCAGGGAAAGGATGCTGTCAACAGGGAAATGACTAGGCACAGCATCCGTTATCACACCAGCAGGCCACAAAGTAGGAACAGGGCTCTTCTGACCTGGCCCTTTGAGGACCGGCAGGGCTCCATGGGGGGACGGGAGAGCTTTTGGACTCGGTGCCCAGCACCGATCCCGAGCTGTCCCTGTCTTGAGACATGGCAGCTCTGGCAGGACATGCTTGCCAGGGCAGCGGCGTGCCGTGCACGTGGCTCTACTGCCTCATGGTGTTTACAGGGCATGGCCGCAGGTCAGTTTGATCTCCACGGTCAGGTTTGCCTCCAGACTCATCCTGCCTGCCGGTGTTCTGGTCTTGTCTGCTGCCAGCCATGGGATTAAGTCCTCCAAAGGCGAAGCCGGCATGCCCTTGAGACGCTGGCCTTGACAGCCTGGCTGGTGGGATCTATAGAAATGTAATAAAGGTCCTTAAATGTCCTTCTCCAAGTCCTGGTAACCTCGTAGGCAACGATCGCCTTCGTGGCAGGGTATCGAGCTGTCCAGCGGGGTCCCCGGGCTCTCCACAGGCCTCCCTCCGCTGCACGTCCCCACCAGTCCTTGGGGACGTTTCTGATTAGATTAGAGTGGGTGGCAGTGCGGTGTGGCGTGCTGGCGCTTCCCCGGCCCCCACGGCTTCAGGACTGTGCCCAGGGGGTTCAGGAGGTGCCATTCCCCCCTCCCCGCGAGACCTACCGGTGTGTCCGTCCGCTGTGTCGCCATCCTCTGCTAAGGGAAGGACTTTAGGGCAACACGTGTCTTCATGTGGCTTGTTGTTTGCTGAACGGGCACGTTGGGGCTGTTGTGGTTAGCGGCAGCGGTATTTTTTTGGTGCAGAAATGGAAGTGTTCTGTGCACGGGAGGGGGACAGGGTCCCATCTGCGCCCAGAGCACCAGCTTCTGCCTGTCACTCTGTACTTGTGCTTTGGGACTCAGGAGATGCAAAAGGGATGCCAGTCCTGAGCCAGGAGAAGGCCGGCAGGGTGAAGGGGTCCATGCAAACTCCGGCTCCCTCCTTGTGTGCGTGACCCCCTTTTCAGGTCAAGAGAGCATGGCCCTGTCCTAGGGGTGGTGTTGCTGGAGGACAGTCAGATGGCAATCGTCCCCAGTGCCAGCCTTGATGGACCCACAGCTGCGGCTGCGTTGGCACCTTTAGTCCAGCACCAGGCAGGTCTACGGTGAGAGTGCTGTCTTGTCCATCCATCTGTCTGTGATCGGTCTGGCCTGTCAGGGTGCCTGCGCATGGCATGCGTTCAGGGAACGGGGCATCCTTTCCGGTGGTGCAGAAGTCGTGTTTAGTTTTGGGCACGTCATTTTGTACAGCCTCGTTCGCTCCCTGGGGCGCAGACCCTTTTGGGGGCTGCCTCTGAGAGTCCGAAGCGCCAAGCAGTGGTGATGGCAGCGAGTGGGCTTTAATTGCTTTTTGCCAGGGCCAGGGATATTGATGGGTGCAGAGATTGCAAAGTTATTTATTAGATGGAGTATCTGGGGATAGAGTCGTATAAATCACTGTGGCCGGTATTGAATGAAGCAGACGCTCAGTAATTTCAGCAGCTTTAATAAATATGCTAAAGTATGAGCTTTGCCGTTGGCCGTAACAAGAGCCACCTCTTGGGGTCTTTGCTGCGGCAGGGGCTGGTGTTTCCGGCTCCCGCCCGGTGCAGGGGTCCGGCAAGCGGACCCCTCCGCATCCCAGGTCCGTGTTCAGCTCCGGTCCAAGATGCTGGTTTGGAGACGCAGGGCTGAGGACCGGACAGGGCGATGGAGCAGTTGCTGCTGTCCGGCAATCGGGCGGGTCTCGCGGTTGGGGCTTCCCAGCGGCGTGCCCGGCAGGGCCTGGCGAGCAGGTGTGTTGACAGTGGCTTTACTTTTTTTTTCTGACTTGCAGTTCCCCCCCAGATTGTCAACATCTCTTCAGACATCACCGTGAACGAAGGCAGCAGCGTGACGCTCATGTGCCTGGCCTTCGGGAGACCGGAGCCCACCGTCACGTGGCGGCACCTCTCCGGGAAAGGTGGGGCCACGCTCAGGGCTCGCCGGACTAGACACCTGGGTCCGAGGAAGAGTCTCGCCTGGCTCGTGTGGGAAGGACACATGTCCCTGTAGAGGTGGCCAGGGTGGCACGAAAGCAGCCCGCTGTCCGCCGGTGTCTGGCATGGAGGGTGGAGGTGTTGGCCCTTTGACATGGCCTGCTTTGGGGGTGAGGGTGCTTGGTAAGCCATGGCCCGAGCTTTCTGGGCCAAGGGGATGGCAGACACCCAAGTGGAGGGCGTCAGGGAAGGGCTGGGCAGGTGGACGGGGGAGGCACCGGCCTTGGCATCCGCGTGCAATGGCACCACGCGTTCGGGACGTCTCCCAGGGCAGGGCGGGGCAGGGGGACGGGGGAGGCATCGGCCTTGGCATCCGCGTGCAATGGCACCACGCGTTCGGGACGTCTCCCAGGGCAGGGCTTTGTGAGCGAGGACGAGTACCTGGAGATCACGGGCATCACACGGGAGCAGTCCGGGGAGTATGAGTGCAGCGCCGTCAACGACGTGGCCGTCCCGGACGTGCGGAAAGTCAAAGTCACTGTCAACTGTGAGTGCAAGGGATGGGGGGGTATCAGGGTGGGGCGGTCATGCGTGGCCCGGCGTGACGCAGCCCGGCGTCTCCGCAGACCCTCCATACATCTCGAACGCCAAGAACACAGGTGCCTCGCTGGGCCAGAAGGGCATCCTGCAGTGCGAGGCCTCAGCCGTCCCTGTGGCAGAGTTTCAGTGGTTCAAGGAGGACACCAGGTGAGGGCCTGAGGAGCTGGGGGAGACCAGGGCGGGGGACAACGATGCCAGCCTCGGGGCCAGAGGGGGATGAGGCGGAGGGGACCAGTGGTGGACGAGGGCCTTGTGCGGAGGAAGGCTAGGATCAACTCCTTTTTGGGTGGGTCTGAGCGCTCGGCTAAAGGCCGAGGGGATCCCCAAGTCTTTTCTCCCGCAGGCTGGCAGCTGTGGCTCATGGGGGTTGATGTGGGCCGCATAATTCAGGCCAGGAGATGGGTTACGGGATGGAGAGCGCAGAGTGCTTTTGGGCGGTGGGACATGGGGAGGCTGGCAGGGGAACGTGCGGGTGGAGAGCGGTGTCGGCTGGTGGGAGGGGAGGGGGCAAGCCAGGTCGCAGAGTGCCAGTGTCCGCGTTTCTCCTCAGGTTAGCGAACGGGCTGGAGGGTGTGCGGATCGAGAGCAAGGGCCGCCTGTCCACGCTGACCTTCTTCAACGTCTCGGAGAAGGACTACGGCAACTACACGTGCGTGGCCACGAACAAGCTGGGCAACACCAACGCCAGCATCATCCTGTACGGTAGGTGCCCTGTTTTTTTGCAGTAAGGCACGGTGAGGAAGAAGAGGATGAGGAGGAGAAGGAAGAGGAGGGAGTAGAGCGATGGAGCAAGCTCTATTGACCGCTGTCAGCCTGTTGAGGCACCCAGTGGCAG
Source organism: Cariama cristata (assembly GCF_000690535.1). NCBI lineage: Eukaryota > Metazoa > Chordata > Aves > Cariamiformes > Cariamidae > Cariama > Cariama cristata. The sequence continues at coordinate 2,628 of NW_009632827.1, read as the reverse complement.
GAGTGACGAGGGCCTGCAGAGAGGATGCATCTGATGATGAGATGTGCATTGTCCCGAGCGAGCATGTGCAACCGAGTGACGGTCGGTGATGGGCACGGCACTTATGGGTGTTTAGGGGCTTTTTTTGTTCTTCTTTGGGGAGCCTGGGCCGTGGGCGGAGAAGAGGCCGAGCCATGGCATCGCTGGAGCGCAGGGCTGAGGAGGGGGCCCAGGCCAGGTGAGCATGCGCTTCGGGTGCACGGCGTGGGTTTGGTTTTTTCCCCGGGTGTTGTACTGGTAGGACTACTGGTGGTTGTGGTGTTGTATCGGCAGCAGCAGGG
>NW_009632827.1:312-2242 GCF_000690535.1 Cariama cristata | reverse complement strand
AAGGTGTTTGAGGAACTGCAGACTGCACAGCTGCCATTGAGGAAGGTGATATGTGTAGCTGTGGCCTATCCCCGTGGTGTTCTGGCAAGTTGAGGGGGCCATCCCAGGGCAGAGATGGCCAGCAGGAGCCAGCCTTCTGCTGGCAGGGCTCTGGCGTGAGGGAGAGTACGGAGTCGGGTGGCAGGCAGCATAGAGAGCGAGTGGAATGTCCGTGTGGTTGTGGACTTTGGCCCGCTGTACGCCCTGATGCTGCCAAAGCATCGCACCATAGTGGGAGTGTGCGTCTCAGGCCAGACAGGGGCTACCCGTGGCCCTTGGTTGTTCAGGACTGTAGCGGGTGGCCGTGGGAGGGCCCTGGCGGGTGTCACTCGAGGGTGGCGGCAAGGCACGCCCCTCAGCTTTCTGAGAGGTGCAGTCTCATGGGCACCATCATGCCCAGGAGAGTGTTCAGTGATTTGGGGTGGCATGAGGTGTGCCCATCCTTGGCTTTAGTTGCCAGGTGTCGACGAGCCCAGTGCTTGGAGTCAGTCCTAGGGGCCTTGGCAAGGGAAAGGTGGCTTCTAGGGACTGAGGGTTTGTGGGTTATTGTAGCTGTTGGGTGGGGGGGGAGTGCTAGATAAGTTGCGACATGATGTGGAGCAGTAGGGGGAATGGGCCATCACTCATCATCGGACAGGGGACTCTTCCCGGCAGGGGCAGTGTCCGAGGGTGCCTGGTGTCATTCTTCAGGGAGGAGGAGGAGGAGATGACGTGTGCGTGTTTCAGGACAGGGGCGCCATGAGCTAGCTGGAGAAGAGACCTAGGACGGGATGTGGCAGAACAGTGCGAGAGTTGTGGCAGAAGGTGGAGGCATCATCATGGCAGGGTGGGAGGCCAGAAGCAGAGAGGGTCAGAGAAGGTGATCTCTCTCTGGAGTAACTTTCTTGTCCTCTGCGTGGCATGAGCATGCCGGGAGGAGCCGTTGGTGCTTAGGGACCATCCAGCCCAGGGAGCGGTGTACCTAGCCATCTGAAGGGTCAGGGGTGCGTGGGGGTGCTGATCGTCAGGCCAAGGGCTCGATCGGGGTGCAAGCTCAGGAGGTGGTGCAGCCCTGTACCACTACTTGATCTCTCGTTCCTTCCTTCCCTCCCTCCTCTGTCGTCATCCGTGGGCCAGGGGAAGAGAATCGGGCGGGTTACAGCGTGTGCTGTTGCGGGGAGAAGCGGATGAAGGCAGCGCTGTCCTGGGGCAGGGAGATGTCGAACCCTTTCTTGGCAAGCAGGGTTTGGTTAGTGTCATGGTTTAGCGGGGAAGTCAAAGGCATGCGAGTAAGAGCATCAGCAATCCGGGAGGTTCCTGGAACACATCCAAGAGAACTTCCTTCTCCAAGCGTCAGAGGAACCCAACAAGGAGAGGTGCTATGCCGGACCTTGTTCTCCCAGACCTGCGGGGAACGCGAAGCACGAGGGCAGCCTCGACTGCAGTGTCTGTGAAACAGTGGAGGTCAAGATCCTTAGAGTGGTGAGGAGGGCGCACGGCAAGCTCCCTACTCTGGACTTCAGGAGAGCAGACTTTGCCCTCTTCGGATTGCTGCTTGGTAGAGTAGAGCACCAGGGGATAAAGGCCTGGATGGAAGCGGGGCCAAGAAAGCTAGCTCATATTCAAGGAGTATCTCTCAGGAGCGATGCAACCTGACCAAGAGGAAGTGGGGCAAGAACATCAGGAGGCCAGCACAGATGAGCAAGGAGCTCCTGGACCAAGTCGAAGCCAAAAAGGAAGCCCACAGAGGGTGCAAGCCAGGGCACGTAGCCTCGGAGTCATTGTACGAGCAGCCAGGAATTGGGTCAGGAAAGGTAGTGGCCTGCTAGACTTCGATGAGGCCAGGGATGTCAAGGGCGACGAGAAAAGCTTCTCTAAGTACGTCGGCGATGATGGGAAGACTAGGGAAAAT
>NW_009632827.1:0-299 GCF_000690535.1 Cariama cristata | reverse complement strand
CTCGGAGTCATTGTACAAGCAGCCAGGAATTGGGTCAGGAAAGGTAGTGGCCTGCTGCTAGACTTCGATGAGGCCAGGGATGTCAAGGGCGACGAGAAAAGCTTCTCTAAGTACGTCGGCGATGATGGGAAGACTAGGGAAAATGCAGGCCTTCTCCGGAAGGAAACGCTCTCCAAATGATAGCTGACGCTCACCCGCACTCCACCCCCCCGAGAGGGTTGATGCAACACCCTGCATCAACCCCATGGGACGCCCGGCACGGGGCAGGACGTGAAGCAGGGGGAGCCATGGGAACGACA
>NW_009632826.1:0-48684 GCF_000690535.1 Cariama cristata | reverse complement strand
ATATATTTATATGTATATTTACAAACATATGTCTATAAAATCCTTCTCCAGACAAACAGCTAGAAACAAGCCCCCTGACTATCATCACTACTTCTTAATACCAAAGCAGCTGGTAGACTGGAGTTAGCATTTAACCAGTCAACCCCACTCATTGCTTATAATGCCACACATACGCCATGCCAAGCTTGACTGCAGTTTCAATAAAACTGCAAAATTAATGAACAGTGAGAACACAGACATAATGTATTTAAATTTTAGTACTGCACTTGATCAAGTGCCTTACAAAATCTCATTTGCCTGATCAATTCAGACTGGTTTGGATGTGAGTACTGCCACATGTTTAAACAAGAGATAAAAATGTTATGGCAGAGTAGCAACAAAATGCAGTGTTTCGAATATATACAGATATGAAACTCCTCTTACATCCAAGAAAACCTTAGCAATATATGTCATAAAATCAGCATGGGAGCACATTGATCAATTTGACCATCCTATGACACTGGATCGATTTCTTAAATTGAAAGAGAGAAGGGAGTTAACTTACAGATGAAATATGAGAATGAAGTTAGCAAAATAGTGGTTAAATGTTCCTAGGGATACGATAAAGTGACAGGACAGACATGTGTCTCAGTGGGCATGGATTTCTCAGGTAATATCAGACAACTTGTATCCCTGTATCACACTGCGCAGTAACAATGAGGTTTATTTCTATTTCCAGAATCTCTAATGGGATGGGACCCTGCATTGAAGGCTGTAGCTGTGGCATCAGCATTGAACCTGACGTGAGCTGTGCGTACAGAAAAAAAGCAGCTGGAGAAGAAATACCTTGAGTAAGGGAGAAGTCTGACACAGCCAGGCTTTACTTGGGGATTCTGCAAGTGAAACACTATAGATGGGTTCTACCGTTTCTGCTACCTAACCTACAGGATACAGAAATCCACCACGAAATATCTTACATCACAGCATGAGTATTTATTTGACGGGAATTAGACTGCCACTAGCAGGACAGGCAAAATGGGGAACTAGAATGTAGTTTTAGCATCAGTAGTGTCCTTACCGAACACCTTCCAGCTGTACCTCTAAGGAAATTCATAGGCTGTACTGTGTAGTCAAGGCATGCGACAAGTGCGTGAAAGCGTGGGTAAAAACAAAAGATTTCATGTGAAAAGACAGAAACTGCTACTTTGGGAGAAAAGACAGAAACTGCTACTTTGGGAGGAAAGGTAGCTCAGAACAGAGAGCCTCAAGAGGAACTAATCTGAAAGCAGAACTGCTGAGGGACATTTCCATTCAGAAATGGAGAACAAATTAGACTTTTGTACTGAAATCTGATACAAATGCCAAAACCTTTGTTTTGCTTTGCTTATGGATATCTGTAAAAGAGTTGAAGAGAAAGAAATGTTCTGTGACATCCTGTCAAGACTGAAGGTTAAACAATTATGGGAGCGGAAAGACAAGCCAAAATACCAGACAGGAGGAGCTGACAATTTTATAAAGAAAAACAATAAAGTGTGTCATCTTACTTATATGACCACTGAGAATTGGAAATGCCTACAAATATCTGAAGAAAAAAAAAAACCCAGGGCTAGCCTAGAATTCAGGCAATACAGGAGGATACAACACTAAATGAAATGCGAGCAAGGCTCAAGTTGAGGAGCATGAAGAGCTTTTACATAGTGAAGAATCAGATTACGAAGCAGTTTCTTAAGGCAAATGATGGCTGGTTGCACAAGCGCTGGACACATTTAAAAAAACAAGACTCGACAAAACATGGATGAAACTCTATAGAACAGTTTCTTACTGACCCACGGCACCTAAAAGAAAGTGATTTCTATCTCCGTGTTTGTGCTCAGCTACGGATAAAGAGGTACTGAGTCCTGCTGCCTCATTACTTCTAGGAGACATTTCACAAGGTACAACATGCAGTTTCCAGCTTCATTTGAAATGGCCAATTATTTGCTGACCCAGAGTAGCTAGCACCTAGGACAAGCGGCTCTATATGGTGAGAGGCGATAATCTCCCTTGTGAAATAAGCCCATTATTTCACAAAGGAGTAAGAATGCAGGTTAAGGGTGAGGTCGGCAAGTTACTTCCGAGGAAACGGCTCTACCTCTTGAGATGTCTCTGCGGCTGCCTGGACAGCTGAGCAGGGAGCTGGGAGCTGCTGACCCAGCGGCTGGGAAAGATCGGGCTGAAGCTGGAGCAGGCCAGAAGGCTGAAGAGGCAGACAGTGATCTATGGGGACAGGCGGACTAGCTGTAGCAAGGCTGCCATGAATCTGTGAAATGCCTTCTGGAGCGGCGCGGGGAGGTAACAGTTCAGGCTGCAACTGCAAAGGCGGTGACATGACTATCGAAGGTTGCACAGGCAGCACGGGCACCTGGGCTCCAGCTTCCAAAGCATACTGAGTGTGTCCAGTAATCTGCTGTAACACAACAGACAGCTATTAAAACAAATCTCTGCTTAGAGTGCTTGTGACTTACATTACAAGGTACTTAAAGCCACCAGAGTTCACGGAGAAAGGATTGTAATTCTGCAGTCAGACTGTATTTGTGTGGTCTCTGCTTGGAAAGGGAACTACTTAAAGAGTTTCAGCTTGCTTTGAAATGACCAAATCAAAATCTAAGGATTCTTCCTATATAATTACAACAATGTGTCCATTGCTCAGGTGCTCTTTAATTTGTAGAAACAAGGCCATTTCTTTTTGCCAAGAAATTAAAATCTTAGGTTATTAATAACCACCACAATGTCCATGCAGAGAAAAATACACTCTACCCATAATCTAAATTACTATTTTTAAAAAATCTGCTATATATGTAGAACCAGTAGCTGGTATAGACCACACAATTAACTCTTTTTTACTGTATATATACCAGTGTCTTACAGAACACATTGTTTTCCATTTAGTTTAAACATTTAAGACACAACTTAACTCTTGACATGCTAAGCACCAAGGCCCCGATCCTGCAAATGCTTCCTTGTGTTACGCGCACAGAGGAAGTGTCATTTATCTCAGTGGATTTCTTCAGTGCATGAAAATAACTCGTGTGCGTAAGCACTTTGTGGGAACTGGACTGATGCGATCAGATGCCAACTACCTTAGAGAATATGTTGTTATTCTGCATAACAGTTCTTTCTGAGCTGTACATTTAAGAACAGAACATTCTCCTTTTAGGCGCATCATGTGTTTCTCCAAGGGGACTGAGCTTGTGGGAAGAGGAAAAAGGAAAGAAAGAAAAATATGGAAGAAAAAGGGCTTTTTAGTACTAGGTAAAACTGCCTAATTTTTACTTTTTTAAAGTATCATCATCTAGATAGTTAGACTATTTGGAGAACATATTAAAAAGAAAAAGAAAAAAAACCCAAGACTCAGATGATAACTAGGCCACACAATTTCATTACTGTATGCTCTCTGCCGATTCTGGATATGAGTTGAAATTATTATTCCAGGTTTTAATGCAGATAAAAATAAACATGCGGTGTGCTTCACAACACATAACAGTTACACGACTGCCTAAGTGGAGATTGTTAGAATAGCAACCATGGTGTACATTGCAGAAGAGCACCAAAATTTTTTTAAAAAAATCTTATATAACTAGAATAATTCACAAAATGCTTCAATGTATATTTACCTGGGCAAAACTAAACTCAGAGGTGCTAAACATCAACTGCCCAAACAGCACTGCATTGGAAAGCCTTTATTTACAGAAATACGTCTCCATCAAAAGTACTTTAAAACACAGAACAATGCATTTTTGAATATTCCTCTCTACTTGTCCATGTTGTTCGTAATAATATTTTTCAGGATGAAAAAATAGCTATTAGGCAATTCTTCTGTGCATATTTGATAGATAATGGCTGTGTCAGGACAGTTTGGGAATATCAGTTCTCCAGTTTTGGTGCTTGCCATGCATGATGGGCCTGATACAATTCCCTCTAAAGCCACTGGAAGCATTATGGCTAATGAGCTCAGCGGTAATTATCTGGGGCTCAGTGTTGCCTACGTTTTCACAAACAGTATTTCTGCACCAAATATACATCTGAGGAGAGAAATTTAAAAATGGTGTACTACTTTGAAGATGCCATGATATGGCAGGTTGAAATGGGATGTTATGAATCAATATGTTATGGCAAAGTGATGTGGTAGAACACAGATTTTCAAGAATGCTATTATTAACAGATTGAGCGCTCTCTCCTGCTTGGGTCAGACTGCATTTCATGTTGTCATATCACAAATGTGGCAATAGAAGTATTTACAGACTCTGTGAACAAGTTCTGAACCAGTTCTCTTGTAAATAGTGCTAATATTAGAAGCTCCATTTTAGGCTTCATTTCTTTTAAAGGGAGACAGGGTCTGCAGCTAGAATTCATTCTTGTCTGATAGACCTCTTCCACACAGTTTTCTAAAGTCGTTATCAAACGGTCATTTCCCTTTACTGTTTTAAAGTAGTTCTACATCAAAACAACTCTATCACTCCTGCCAGCTCACCCATATTTTGCCATGAGGCTACAGCAGCCCACGCATCTTGCGCAGACTGGAGCGAAGGCATCGGCAAGGCTGTGCTGTCGCCATCATGGCTCAGTCTCTTCTCCTGCCGCAGGAGAACGACAGCTCATACTTCCTTCATATTTGAGATGGGAGAAGGGAAGAGGGAATTCCAAAAGTCCTTCTGTCTGCTCCCTTTCCAAAGTCCATTAGATTGTTCCCTATATCCTCGATAATCACCTGTCCCCGGATTAAAAGCTCACGTGGCTCCACCTGACTTCACAGCTCTAGCAAGCACCTCCAGGATGGAGGTCGAGAAGTTAACAACCCCTCTTAAGAGCAAGGCCAAACACCTCCCCACTGTGCACTGGCAACGGAGCAAGCCCCGGGAATGCCTACGTTCCGTAACCACCCTGCGGTCCGGCATTGACACAGCCCCATGCCCAGTGGATTACCTGGTGACCAGCCCCAGGCGCAAACAGAGTCTGTTCTGAAGGATGAATTATGCTTGGCTGAAGTGACTGAGGAGGTGGAGGTTGCTGCGGCTGGGATACTGCTTGCGTGCTCTGCGTGTGATGGGGAGAGGGCGCTTCGTTCGGAATGATCTGCTGGAAGGTGGTCGGGTACATCTGCTGCTGGGGGAGCTGGGGCACCCCGTGATGTGGTGGCAACGCTGGCACTCCTGGCGGAGCCACGGCAAGCAATGGTATCGTAGCAGCCGACATATTTGGCACTATCGTTTGGCAGGGCAAGACCAAAGAAGCCACAGTGGTATGAGGAAGATTGACTGCCTGCATGGGGAGGGCAGGGGAGTTTGGTGCCATAGGTAGAGTGGGGTTCATGGGGAGGCTTGGTAAAATCACCGCTGGAGCAAAATACTGAGAAGGAGCAGGTATGGGGGGCACGTTTGCAGCAGGTATATCAGAGAGGTTTGGAGGAAGGCTGTCAAGTCCTGCCAGAGGAGTAATTGCAGGAATGACAGGAAACTGAGGAATCTGAAAAAAATATAATATCACATAAATTGCAAGTGCTTTCACTGATGGTACAAAGTTGTTTCATTTGCCATACAAGTACGTAAAAATCACCTGTGCCATGATGATAATTATGTCTGTTTGTTAATCACTTCCATTCATTTCCTGAGGTTTATAAACAGTAGTAACAATTGGTTTATGCTTAAATCATTAGTAAAAGAGGAAAAAAAAAATTCATTTCGGGGGGATGTTTTTATACCTTAGAAGCTTAAAACTATTTCTAATGCTAGCTTGAAGCGTTCAAGCAACACACTAATTAAAAGTTGCTTTCATTTTAACAGAAATTAAAAGGAATCAGTCCAGACAAAATGCAAAAGTCTTTCATGCAAAATGAAAGTAAGACAATTTAAAACCTTTCTTTTTAAACAGGCTGGCTGCAACCCAGGCAGCATGGAAGAGTCCATAAAAAGATTTTTACAATCAAAACTTCCCAGTGACGTAGCAGACCATAACTACCCTGTTATCATGGAAGCAGCTTGCTTCTTCCCTTCGGCACAAGCTGCTTCACACCATGGTGGCTGTCACTAGCAAACACAATAATAGCACATAAACCCTTCCAGGCCAAGGAAAGGGTCCGTTCCTGCCACCGGAGACCAAAACAAGGCTAAGAGCTAGGGAGGTGGAGGTGGGTGAATGATGGGGAAAACAGTGAAGTAAGGAGTTCAGAAAAAGAAAAAAAATGGGCAACTTCTCATGCTCTTAAGCCTGGGATGGAGGAGAGAGTATGCCAGAGGGGAAGTTAAAAAAAAAAAAAAAAAAAAAGCAGCAGTTACTGCAATTTTGTAACTGCCATTATCTGGATTCTCTAGGCATGACACAGGATTACTCACAAAGGAGATTTTTGCTTCACCAAACAAAACCAAAGAATAAAGAAATACACAGGAATTTGGAAAAAGCTATACTCTTACAGACTAACTAAATTGGCATGCATTCAAAATAGCCACACAAAAACTGCAAATCATGTTAATTATTAGCTGGAAAGCTTTACTCAAAATGGTAGTATTCACACACAGTTTTCAAAGCTGTTACCTGGGAAGGGGCCACGGGTGGAAGCTGTGGCACGGTTGAAATCTGAAGGGGTTTTAGTGGTGTACTGCTAGCTGCCACCTGAGAGGTCTGCGGTTGATACTGGGGTAACAGATGGGTTGCAGGCTGGATTGGGCAAACCGGCTGGCTGGCAAGCACCTGCTGCAGAGAAGCTTGTTGTGATATGGGTTGCTGCTAGGAAAGGAAAGAATTAAAGAAAAGGTTATAGCCTGTATGTTGCAAAAGAACCAGCTTGCTGGATGCAGCCACCCGTTTCTCCTTCTAGCGCAGGCCGCACAGTCGGAACAGAATTGTTACTGGGAGTAGGGACAGTTTATCAAAGAGAAGGGTGCTCCTAATTTAAACACTGTACAAGAACCTATGTTTAAAACACATTTAAATGCAAGATACGTTACCTGAAAAGACAAGTTCTAACTGTCTTGGAAAGGTTATTTGTAATGACTCAGACTCTTTAAATCCCAGAGATTGTTCTAGTTGGCCCTGTAAAATCCCCACCTACTAACTTCAAAGATTCCTACAACACAGATTATACCCAGCTAATCTTGGCATTCAAAAGCTGACTACGTAACATAGTAGGCATTTAAATATACAAGACTTATTATCTGACGCATGAATAAAACACAATAATTATAGTAAAAGCTGGATCCCAGTTACTTCTGAGGTGCTATAATAACAATGTGGCAGCCAAAAAAGCATTTTTGTCCTTCCAGGGAAAACAGTGCTCCACTGCCCTGCCAGATTTTATACAGTAGAACAGAAATAAAAAGCTGCATTAAAGCTGAAAATAATCAGTAACTAACTTTCACATTTTCCATGCTACCTGTATTTCCTCCTTCAGTTACTCTAATTAATGCTGAAAGTACTTTAAAAAAAAAAAAATCATCTGTTTCAGAAGCATGGCACCGAGGCACCAAGCTGGCTCTGGACTAACTTACTTGGGACCACAGGATTGACTGCTTCATCCAGGCTCTCCAGCATGTAGAACTTAACGCCATGGCCAATGGTCAAAAGGTAACTTTAAAATGAATAGTCAAGCACTATGATCTTTCACCTTGGCCACTTCCACTGTATATCAGTATCATATTTTGCTCTGCACTGTTTTAGTGGCAGGATTCTTCAACCAGTTTTTAGGTATTAATACAATAAAACTGTAGAAGATGTATCAAGGAAGCAAGATGTCATCCACCCTTAAATAGCCAAAATTCAACCACAAATTGTTTTTTTTCCAACACAAGGATCAGTGAACAAAACAGTATTTGGCAACTAGTATTGAGTGTCTGGGGCTGAATGCACCAAATGCTACGAGCAGTGCAAGACATGCTGGAGATGGTATTGAATAACTCTGCACAGCACCAGCTTAGCTCCTACAGCATTTATTAGTCCTGCCAAAGTATTCCTCTTGCCATATTAAAGAAAAAAAAACCAATCACATGGCTTTATATTGCAGTTTCTGTCATTCCAGGTTTTGGGAAAGTAAGGACATTTACCCAATTAAAAATCCCAAACTCAAGGGAATGGCAGAGCTGACACAAGCAGCTCAGCAGGAGCTGGCCTGGCACTGCCGATGAGACAAAGCAAACCGGTTGAGATGGCACCCACCCAAGGCACGTATATAAACATATATTCAGTAAATATACTCAACTACATTCAAGACGTGTGCACAACTCGAGCAGACCCGACTCGTGCCACCATGTGAGCTCTGCAACAAGGGAAACTCCTGCCAGACCCAACCCGACCTCAGGAGCAGAACAGTCACAGGCACGCGGTGCCGGGCTGGAGCTAACAAACCTTGCTGGCAACCAAAGCCAGCTCAGGTACCTCAGCAGCCCCGGCTGGGTTAATCTGCAGCTCAGACAGGCTGCCCACAGATAACCGAGGATTGAGCACGCTGACAACAGGCTGTTCAACCCACCTTCAGCTTGAGAGGACACTGCATTAAAAGCAGAAAAATTGTGCTCAGGGAACTAAGCAGCTTCCTAACGCCTCCATTTAAAATCCCACTTGTGTCTTACAAAATGCTTGTGAATTGGATGAAGCATAGGGAGAGGAAAATATCCAAATGAATTATGCTAACTTAGCCTCATTATAACCTTAACATTATAAATGCACAGATACTCAAACTGTGCTAAAAAAAAAAAAGATAATCAGGAGAAGCAACACTGATCCCATGTGTCTGAGCCATCAGTGTATATTCATACAAGATCAATACATTTTATTCTGCTAGGCAGATGAATTTCCTCACCCTGATTTCCCATTCTTTTGTTGACCTGCCCTACTGTTCATTTACAGCAGACTGCAGACCTCCACTGCTCATCGTGCCTGGAGACTCGGTGAACACCAGACCTACTTCTGTCTCTGAGGCACACAAGTGCTCTGGGAAGTTCTGCACAGAAACTTTATCATTTTATCTACTTCTGTAATAATAATACTGTAAAAAGTCAGTCTTATTGGGATTCTTGGCAAGATTAGAAAACAAAGACAGACCAGTTATTAAATCCTTTTACTATCAGGGATAGAATTATTTCAAGAGACAGCAATGCTGTGAGGAAAGGGCATGTGAAAGAAATTGGGCAAATATTCTATTCCAAACCAGCATTTACTCATGGGGGAAAATAAACAATAGATTTTGAACTGTCAGCTCCAGAGAGATGCTGTGCGACTGGTGAGGTCCTAAATCTGCAGAAGTGTAAAATTTTTGGCTGAGAGAACCATGAGAATATCCCTGCCCATTAGAAAAAAAACCCTGATATATGACAAACCTTCACATAAGCGTATGTTTTTCAAGCAGACCAAATGACATTGTTCCTATACTGATGCTTTCAGAAGAATAGGGCATGCTTTTAAAAAAGGCAACCTGTGAGATAAATGTTGATAACTAAAAAGGTTTGGAGAGCTATGATACATGCCACTCACAAGGTATACAGACACTCCCCAGTCCCGTCAACAGTTTCTACCGAAGGAAGCCAAGCTTTTGGTAGAATCGCAAAAAAGAGCCACAAACGACCGTGCCGTATAGGTCTGTGGCCACATTCCTCATGGGCTGCCACCAGCTCTGCACAAGAAGGCAATCGCAGCCTTCACAGCCACCCCTCAGCTGCTCGAGAGAGGTGACTTGTAAATACCTTCCAGGAACACAGGTTTTGGGGGGAATTTGATAATTCAAAATGCACAAAGAATTACTATTTAGAGACAGGCAATTCAGAGAGAGGCAGACTTTTCTCTCGGAAGATAAAGCTATGGCTAGATGCCTGTACTGAATTATATTTAACACGTGTGTACAACTCGAAAAGCAGCATCGCTGAGGATTCAATGACAATTGACACCAGGCAACAGAGTCTTTCTAACCTTTTAGAAAGGAGGTGTCAAATAGTAACGCAAAATTAATAAAAAACTATTGGATCTTTAAGGACCAAGACAGCACAATGAAATCAATGCAAGGCTTCAAACCAATGCTGTCAAGCCACAATGCAAGAGAAGTCTTAAACTACATTAAGATGTTCTAAGGTATCACACAACGTTTGTCCTCAAGCCATCCCTTAAACCCAATGCCCTTTGCCCCATCCCAACGTCTCTCAAGTGGCAGTTTAAGAGTTTCAAGCACCTCAGGCTTGTAACAGGTATGGGTTGGAGTTGAGAACGGGTAAGGAACGAAATGAGAAAAGCGCTTTTTTTGGCAGCTGCCAAGCTCTTACCTGCTGGCCGGTCAGTACTGGCTGCGGCTGCCCCAGCTGCAGGGAGGGAACAGTGGTGGGCTGGACGACGGGGAATGGTATTGCCGGCTCCTGGTAGTGCTGAGGGCGCTGGGAGACCACCGCGGGTGCGGCCTGAACTGCGGGGAGGCCAGGCTGCGGGAGGGAGAGCACTGCTTTAGAGAAGAGCAACCCTCATGTTAAGAGCCTCTACAACTGTTCCTCAAGAACACAATTGCAAGTAAATAGTCTACTGGGTACTTGGTTCAAAACAGAGAGGGGGCCGGGGGAACCCTATGAAAAATTATCTGCAAGGAATGGAAAGTTACTTAAAATCTAAAAACGAGGAAAAAGTCAGCAAATTCCAAATAAGACAACCAAACTACATTGCATTTCTTTCTGGAAGCAAGCATGCAGATCAGTAAAACCGGTGAAAGCGCATACACAGTGACTAAGAATATACCAACAGCAGCAACAAGCTGTTAACTGGATGAAACAGAAATTTATCTTAACATCATTTTTATAATTTCATCAAGAATCTTTATCTTCCAAAAAAGCAGGTAATTTACTTGAAATGGATGCCAAGAAAACAAATAGAGAAACAAGAAACAAAGTAAAACCACAGTGGAAGTGAAAATAAAAATGAAAAGAAATTCAGATAAGGTTTTTTAACAGCAGCAGTTCTCTAAAAGTTCAGTTGAGACAAAGCAGATAAATTAAAAGTAAACAGTACGTCTGACTGAGGTGCATAAGCCTAAAAAAAACCCAAACCCTACTATAGCTCCAGTTATGTGCTTGTTATCTTGGTAAATAATCTCCCAAACAAATACAGTGATTTTTTTTTCCCCCTTGGAAAATGGAAGGTTTTGAGTCAGACTTTTGTTTCCTGTGTTTGTTCAGATTTTCAAACTTTGGAACTTCTTACCTAAGTTACAGCAGGAAGAAAAATAATACGGTAGCTCCATCAGGAAATAAAAAGCTATGAGAAATATTTTGCTCATGAATACAGGTTATTATCTTTCCAAACACTCAATCATGAAAAAAAGTAACGTATTTAAGTTAAAATTGCTGAAACCTATCAATGGAAAGATTGAGTCTGCTCTAAAAGAGTATGCTGCACAGCTCAATTTAATGAAAAAGATTCTGCTCAAGCTGTACTTTTTGAGCTTTGTATTTAAAGTCATTAAGTGAGTGCTTCCATTGAACAAGAAACAAGGAAGGATGCATCCCAAAGGAAAGGTGATTTCCACAGTGGAGGGAGCTGGCTACAAGTGCCAAGGATGAATTTTTTCCTTCAGGTAAATGGAGTCATGTGTCAATGCACTCACAAAACACAGTTCAGAATTTCTCGCAGGCATTTTGGAAAATTTAAGGTAAAACCAGGGAAAATTATGCACTTCACAATTACGCAGGGTAAATGTGGATCAAGCAGGAAAAAAACATTGGTCCTGGATTTTATTTTTTTCTTAAGTCAGATAGGATAAACAAAAAAATAATTAACCTGTTACATCATTACTGTCATTTTTACTAGGCAGGCTGCTTCCACTGCAGTCACCAGCTTGCTCTCTGCCAGCGGTGTTTTGCCAGTGCACACTTTACAATAGGTCTGGGACAATCCAGACACGTTGGCTTCTCCGCCATTGGAGGATTCAGAAGGCAGAATGGTTTCTGCAACTCTTGAAGATCTCATGGAAGAAGAACGAGTCTTTTGGCTAACTACATATTGTAACGACTCATGTAACAGAGGCAGGCCTAAGTTTCTGCCACATGGCCTGCTTATTTGGGGAAGAGGTTGAGACATTGAGTTTTCTGGGAGTTGGCTACCTGGGGAGAGAGCACTTTCAACAAGCATCAAGACTTCTGACATGTTTTGATCTTGACCAGACTGAAATAAAGCGGCTAGGCACATCTGACGAGACATTGGTTCTGTAAGGTTTGCAGAGGTCGCCAGTGCCACCAGAGGCAATGGGCCTGCAGCCTCTTCGCTAGTCTGCAGATACGCGTTTTCCTCTCCCGCTTCTTGGGGAAAGGACGTCGCATTTGGAGTCAAAGCCATGACATGGTCGCTGTGGCAGCGAAAAGCAGCACAAACGGTGCCTGTCAAGTCTGATGGGCGCAGGCTGGAAACAGAACACAGTGTTGCCACAGCTTCTGAAGGACTTAACACACTCACATCATGCCTCTCACTGGAAGCACCTGAAGATTTATGTTCGCTCACATGCATTTGTTCTTGCACCAGTAGTTCCATTAATTGCTTTTGGTCAAGGTCATAACAGCATAAAAATGGGAGCAAGTGTGAACGTCTGACTGGGCTACCAGTGCTTGATTTTGGAGCCTCAGTAATGGATGCACATTGTCGACTCTGTGCAAGATTAAATCCAAATCCAGAGCCAGAAAGGCACAGACTGGATCTGTGACTTTTGTCACAACTGGAAGAAACATCAGACCCAAGAGGCTCTTGAACAAATGAATGAACGATAACGTGTGGCTATACTGACAGTGAACAAAACCAAACAGAACTGTTCTCAACTACATGCATGAGTTTATAACTAATCATTTCAAAGCTACTAATGTAGTTCAGTGACAACAGATTGATAAGAAGTTTTTTTTTTACTGAAAGTATGAGAGCTGCCAGTGAAGCATTTCTTCAGAATGGCAAATACAGCTAGCTATACACCATCTACTAAGTGCACATTTCAGATCAGCTAGAAATGTATTACTACACAAGTCACCATCGATAGGAGTGAGTGAGGAATCTATAAAGCAAGCCCTGGAATCCATACGTACTGAAAACAAGAGTATAAATGAGCCACTAAGTATGATCTAGGATACAAAATGATTTCAAAAAGCTTTAGACTTACTCCTGAGGGCTGCTGGTAGTGCCCCAGCTGCTGAAGGCTATGGGGCACAGCCTGGCTCTCGCTCACAGGTGGGCTATACACCCGCTGGATAGCAGGAGGTACAGGATCAGGCAAAGATGAGTAGATGACACTTTGCTGGCTGCTTTGGGAGTCCGAATAAACAGTGGAGCCCTGGCCACTGTCAAATGTGCTGTCGGCTGAAAGAACAATCTTTTTTATTAAAAGCTCAGCAACTCCAAATGTTCAAGTAATGATTTTAGAGCAGTCAACACTGGTTTACATAATTAGCATTTTTACTACCCTAGCCCTTTCGGTTATATAAATAAATTATACAACACAAATGTTATTTTCTACAAAAGGCACATACCGCTCCTCTTAAGCCAAAAAACATCCTCATGGATATTTTAGGCACATTGATATTTCCTTTAAAGGGCATAAGGTTGACATTAAGAATTGCAGATATTTATAGATTTTGGAGGATGAAAGGAAATTACCGATTGTAATGTTCATAGCAGATCATGGAGTCTTTTAGAGTTAGATCTTCCAGGGATGCACTGACTTTAACACCTTTTTTAATTAGTAGCATCGAAGGTACAAAATTCTTTACATTGTACACTTCATTAGTTCAGCAAATCATACCCTACTTGAGTATGTAGCAACACCTCAAGATGAAGAACAGGTAACAAAATTTACAGGTTTGCAGTGATTCAGGAGCACATTCAGTGCTCTGTTGGAGTTTCTTGTGCAGAGTGTTTGCCCAGCTAACTTGCAGAATTGCACAGCTATGGGTACTGGGCAAGCACCGTATCTTTTGTCCAATGGAAACAAAGCTGTACCATTGAGTATTACTGATTTTAAAATGTCTTTTCATGATTTTTGAAGCCTGAAAGGTACAGGTGCCCAGTTGTTCTTGAGCATAAGCTACTGTCTTCTCAAGAAACGAAATGACACAATCAAGACTGTAGCTGTAAGTATCCAAAAGACAAAGAGCTTGTAACAGAGATTTAAAATTTAAACAGAAAGAAAACTGTAACACAGTTACCAAAAAATGGCTTAAATTACAGCTAAGTTTAAATGCTATCTCTTTTTCCAGCACTTTCCATCTTCTCTTTTTTTCCATATTCCAAATAAGGTTTTACATATTTGGCTTTTAAGTAACAAATTATTTAACAGCACCAAAGATGACTTTTCTCCTCAGTACTCACAAACTATTCTCCCAACTTTTTTTTTGCAAAATTAAACTCCCCCCTGTATTTATTCAGCTCACTTCCAAAAAGAGTGAACATGGCCCTCCTCTAAGGTGGCAGGGATTTCTGCCGCATACACATTTCCATTTTATTACAAACAATTATTTAAGACCTCAAGGGAAAAAAGAGTATGATGGTACAGTGCTAAAGTAAAAGCTGTGAGTCACTCTCAGATTTTTATAGAACAACATGCATTACAGAAATTTATTAGTTTACATTTTTACATTCAACCCCAGATTATTATATGAATTGTTAGAACAGTAATTTATAGAGGTCTTAGGTCTAACATCACTAAGAAAATGTTGAAAGACATTCTATAGTCAATTGTCAAATAATACCAAGTATTGGTTAACATTTGAGGAGGAATAGGAAATAAACTGGGGGGTTTACATGTAGTATAAAATTCTGCCAACTCATGTCCAGCAGAAGCATGGGAAGCACAAGTAGCCTCACTGTACCACTGGAAACAAAGAGAGTCATAATTATGGTGTTTCTCAAAGGAATCCGATAGCAGGAAATATGTATAGGATCCAAAAAAATGAAATGAGATCAACTTAGCTTCAGAAAAAAAGCTTTGTAAATACTGCAATATTGCAAGTGTTATGCACATGTGGACATTTCTCATATCTTGTAAAGGTTTATTTTCTGGTAGAGGCATGCTTGGTTATTTTAGTATTCAAAGCAGACCTCTGTATAGCAATTTATACAGTACCTGAATTAAAGCAGCAGCTGTCTCTTTGCTAAAGATAATGCATCTTTAATTTAAATATGCTTACATAAAAGTCCAGAACAGTAAAACAGAAACATTACAATAATAGTTTAGTAGCAAAATAGGTACATCAGATTTTATCAGAAAAACTGGCTACAAAAAAAAAGAACTATCATAACATTTAAAATCTTCCAAGCTAAAAATATCTGGCAACATCTCCTTCAAGATGTTTAAAAGAATAAACAGATTAAGATTTCAATACCAGAGCTTGACTCGGTAACAAAGGTTGATTTTAGGGGACAGAGCCAGGGACAAGTTACTTTAGGGAAATAAAACCACTATTTCCTCATGCCTTACTGTTTGCTGGAGATAAGTCTGATGCTCAGAAATAAAACAAAGAAACAAAAAGCTCTGCAAGCAAACCCAGGTAGTTTCTTATTCAGAGATAGACCAAAATCAGTGCTTGGAATTAAAACAGGAGATGTAAATCCACCTGTCTTGAAACAGCCTGGCGATCACTCTCCAATCAGCCCCCAGTGGAATGTAAAGTCTTGGCAGATCATCGGCTTTTAGCTACCAGGTTCTGGATGAACAAGAGCAACCACCCACTCTGAACTGCCGTAACAAAGATGAAACAACCCCCTTGCTTCAAGGCCATGAGCTCAGGACAAAATAGAGCGCCTGGAGGAACAGAGAGACCACCTGCATTGTGACCTAAGGACCCCAATAATAATTACAGCATCAATCCACAAGGTGTGGTGCTCCCAAAATGCGTGACTGAACCACAGCTAGTATTTCCCACAAAACAGGGAAATCTTGAATGACATCATGTAACATTCAGAGATGGAATTTTTTTTTCCTGCTGTAGATCTTTGCACAGCTTCACAAAAAACTTCATGCCAGCCTTCAAGAATAACTTGTAAAACACAAGAAACTCCAGTGCTTTGGTTTCAGCAAGGTGTGCTTTTGAATAGACATCTTCACATTACCAACATTATTTGGAAAAGCCACCAGTCGCCCTGATCAGTTTGGTACCAATTCAGCTTCTGCAGGCTCTGAAATGGTGTTTTGCACAAACTTAGTTTTGATCCCATCACACAGAATCCCAGAGTGGTCTGGGTTGGAAGGGACCTCTGCAGATCCTCTCATCCAACCACCCTGCCAAAGCAGGGTCACCTACAGCAAGTTGCACGAGACCGTGTCCAGGCAGGTTTTGAATATCCCCAGAGAAGGAGACTCCACAACCTCTCTGGGCAGCCTGCTCCAGTGCTCGGTCACCCTCAAAGTACAGGCGGTCTTCCTCACATTCAGATGGAACTTCCTGAGTTTCAGTTTGTGCCCATTGTGCCTTAACCTGTCGCTGGGAACCACTGAAAAGAGTCTGGCCCCATCCTCTTGACACCCCCCCTTAAGGTATTTCTAAGCATTGATGAAATCCCCTCTCAGTCTTCTCTTCTGCAGGCTGAACAGACCCAGTTCTTTCAGCCTTTCCTCATAAGAGAGATGCTCCAGTCCCCTCATCATCTCCATTGCCCTCCGTTGGACTCTCTCGAGTAGCTCCTTGTCTTTCTTGAATTGGGGAGCCCAGAACTGGACACAAAAAAACACATAGTTTTTTGTGTCTAGCAGCAGGTCTCCTTGGTTTTCCATTTACAAAGCTATCCTGTTTTCTGCATTTATTGCTACCGAAGGAGGAACTATCTCTATGCAACACAGTTTTTCTTGAAACTTTATTTCTTTCAGAGTTGTTACACATCTGTCTGAGACTCTTGTAACTTTGCACTACTGCGCAAGAACACGCACAGCAGCTCATCTCATTGCTGAGCTCAGATTATTGTTGATTTTTACCCTCGGACATTCATCACAGTGCGCACAGAAAACTAACTTACATGCAACGGAGGTGACGCTGGTGGGCAGGTTTTGCTGAAAGGGATGCTGGTCTGCCTCGGGCTCCTCCGACTCTGACAGCACATGGTGACCAGTGTGAGACAGGTAGGTGACCTGGACCTGCTGCGCATGCGGCGTCTTCAACTTCTCCAGACATTCAGAGTCCCGACGTTCCTCTGACTGCATCCTAGGCCAAATTCTCTCTCTTCTCCATAGTATTAACGCTACTCTGTCACGTATTGACTTCGCAACTATCTTGAGATCATTTTCATGAAAAAATCCAGAGTCAATCTACAGAGGAGGCACAAACTTAGCAAGATTATGTGTGCACCAATCTGCACACATACACACGTATTACTCAAATCTCTTCCTAACAGAGAAAACATCAGTTTGAAATAAACATGAGTTACAGATTTATTCCTCACAAGAACAGGAACTCAAGAGCTTGATAGGGTTTTTTTTGAATAAAATTTCTATCCCTAATGCATTTTAAAGCAACAATACGTAATTTCTAAAACCTGAATATATATTGGGTGAATTTATTCATCAGTTAACATCCACTGAGAAGAGATCAAGTTTAACCGCAGATGAGTTCCTTTTTTTTTTCCTTTTGAAAAGAGTAACAGAATAGTCAAAAGAGGAAAAAAAACACCTTTGAAAAATCCTCTTCGAACAATGCAACTGGAGTAAACCATATTACCCCTAAACCAGAATTTATTACCTTAACCTTTCCAGTATACACAGTTTCCCAAATTGCTGTGCTTGATATCACAGCAAGTCATGAAGGAAAAGATGTTAACAGAATTTTGTCTCAAATTAACCTCCCTTAAATGGTAAGGTCAGTCAGTATTGATTGGCTTTTATAAAGAAAAAGCCTATCACAGAGTCAAATGCAGACTGTTCACATTTGACTGAAAAGTGGACCGGGCTTTCTCAGAATTCAACTGCTCAACAGATAAAATGGAAAATCAGCTTTATGCTATTTGTTTGCATAATCTCCTACAGCGTAGGGTACGAATTTTAGATTAATAATGACCTACCAGAGATTTGTCTGCTCCCTCTACATTCTTAACATGCATATTCTACAGATTTGGAAGCACTTACATACATGGAAGAAATCTAGAGGTTTTCCTTCTTTGCTCTTGCCCAGACATGACACAGTCTTACAGTTTAGATTTTCACTGTTTAATAGGTGCAAAGCAGCTTAAAATACTGCTGCAGATGGATATGGGTATTTTCCACTGCCTATGCCCTCAGACCTTACTGACATTCCTGAACTGATGATCCTGCAAATGCTAATGACACAAGGGAGTTACTCGGGAGAAGAACCACACAGGTCCAGAGAACCTTGTATGGTAGTAACTAACATGCCCAGTTGATTCTTTATGGAAAAGCTTCACAAGAAGGCACTGAAAACCTGCCCCATTATCAATTTTTTTAAACAATTCTTATTCCTACATCTCTATCTAGAGAATGGTTAAAGTTTAATGACAACATGCTATTTTACAGTACCCAGTGGTTGTGAAAGGTAACTTCAGGTTGCAAACCCACCACAACATTTCAATTTCCTTTTGCCCCACATCATTTGGAGAGGCTGGAATGCCTGACTGCTGAAAACCCATCAATAATGACAAATAATTCCCCATACTCAAGAGGTCTCCTGCACTCTTCTCTTCCACAGCACATAAAGCGACACAAATTGATGAAAGCACTTGGCTTTGATGTTCCACAATTCATAAGGGCTAGAAAAAGACATTTAAGAATAAATGTCCTCCTTTACACCCTCCCCCAACAGCCTCAAGTTTGAAAGCATTTCATAGGCAGTCACTTAGGTAACTGTTAATGTAATAGTAAAACACAGGTTTTAAAATTCTTTGGGAAGGGGTATAGTATCACAGCAGTTTGGGAGTGATCCTTTTAAATATACTCTTTACAAGAATTATTTCCTCTTCAAAACAAAATACAACAACTATGGGCCAAGTAACCTACAGAACTTCAAAATTCCAAATGTTTCCATAAATATATAAATGCAAAATATAACAGCAAGTTAACTGTACCAGAGCAACTTTTAAAAGAAATTCGTTCTGTAACAATACATTGCTCAAAAAATATTGGACAGTGTTTGCAGCAGCAGACTAATGACAAGAAGACAGAGGAGCCTGAATTTCTCCCACTAAATTTGGAGTACACGGTGATGAGTCCAAGCACAGTAAGGCAACATTACCAAAACGAGTGCCTCATAAGCAGAACATGAGTGGTGATGACAACATCATTAAATGGGATCCCTTGGGATTTAGATTATAATAGGAACATTTCTGCAAGCACAAGAAAATTCAGACCCTTGACTCAGTGCTTACTGATTCTATGTCTCCATGACGTTAGAAAACCTAAACAACTGCAGTGAAGACATCATTAAAATATGAGTTCAAGGACTATATAGCGAAACCAGAACATAAAATAGTTTTTCTAACAAAACCCCACAAGTTATGAAGATACAGAAATTCACCAAGTTAAATTTATCTATTAAAAAATCCAAAGCTTATTCCTAATGCTGTGCAGTGGGCTTTAAATCTAGTTTCCTACTCATGTTTGCTGATAAGAGTGGCTGACCACAGACTTTCCTCATCTATATTCCTCTTAAGTAACACTGACAGAAAAGATGGAAAGAAGTGTTTTCAAGAATTCAGTGCAGAATATTTTGTGATTGAACTTTTGAACTCTTCTAATTTATTTCAAGCTGCTGTCTGAAACTAAAAAGAGTCCAAACAAATTTAAAGACATTCAACAGTTAACGGAAATTGGCAAAAGTTTTCAAAATATAGAATAGTCCCTAAGCAATTGGAAATGCCATTTCATGCATCTGTTTTCATACTTGGTAAACAGTATTTTTCAGTTATTAGTTCTTTCCCATTTACCCCTTTCTCGCAGCATTCATTCTAAAATCAACACAAACTGCTTAAACTAGGCACCTGGAATGGTTTAAGTGGAAGTTACTTTACCAGATTTGTTCCCGCTGTCATTTGAGGTTTATGCACTACTTTATATGTGTACATTTTTGTTAGGAGAAGTTTATTTTACCATTTCTTGTGCAACATCATCAGGAGTTTCCTTCTCCAGATCAAAAGTAAACTCAATGGCTCCATTATCTTTGGGTTTTCCTTTCAGTTTCTTAGGATCTTCTACCCAGAGTCTTAAGGCAATAGAGGATTTCCTACCATGGTCTTCTTCTGCAAGTTCCACTCTTACCCCAGTATCTTCAGCAAAAAAGGCATGGCTTAATAAATCTTTAATTTCATATCTGCAATGGATATAAAGAATATTCAAATACTGCAAGGCTTTGAGCAAATTCAAAAAGGTTTGTGACAAGAAACTGCTGTTAAAGGTGAAAACATTTCCAGTACGTTTGGCGTTCATCCTTAACAAATTTGTGTCCTTAGCAAAAAAGACATACTGAGGACTGCTGAAAAAATGACGTTTCCTATTTCACAAAGCTTCAGCAATATTCATACACCAGAAGTGTGTGCAGAAATGCAGATTATAGCTTTGCTCAACTTCACTTGAGCATCTGAGCTTAAAAAGTACTAAAAAAAAAAAGAGGTTCCTTCTAGGTAGTCTGTTGAGGTCCATAAAAACTGTATTTGTGAAAGTTATGAAATGCCGAACAGAAGCCAAATTCATCTAGGAGAGGCCAGTATAAGATTAGGCTTTAAAACCAAAGCTGAAACCAAGGCACAATTTGTCTCCATATCCAAAGGCTAATGAGTCGATGGAATCTGCTCTAACAGCTTGTGGTGAATCGACCATCTCCCATTCGTGGTCGACCTCTGCTACACTTGATGCTCCACACAGAACCTCCTGAGTGAGATTTTACGGACAGCTATGCCAGAACGTGCTAGAATACACTAGCTCACACATCAACAACGATGCTTTCTGACCTTATTCTCTGAAGCTGAGACACACAACAGCAGCATTTATTCAATTATCCTGACATTATATGGCAGGAAAGTAGGCAATCATTTGTACTTGTATCTCCATTCCGTATTTTCTCCTGAACACGGGAGACCCAGAGGCCAGAACAAAAATCCAAAGACAGCTTTGAAATCCCTGCATACACATTTTTTAATATGAAATTTGATTACTTGAAACAAACCTTTCTTCCTTATTTTTGCAAATGCACTCTCCGATTATCTCCTTAATTTCAGGATCAGTAACTTTCTCAAAACTTGCTGGCTTTATACCCTAAAAGAACAGAGAAAAACAATTTAGTTTGAAAAAGAATTACATCGTATCTCTTAATTGAGGACATTTTTCCTACATTTTACAGTCAATTCAACCCTTGGAGAAACTAATACTTCAAAGTTGTTAGTCTTAATGCAAAACTGAATTGAAGATTTAGGGCTGCCATACTTAGAAAAAGTATCATTGCACTTCAAAATAAGCACACTAGTTTGTATGTGAACTCAGCCATACACAGGGCAAATCTCCCTTTTTCTTTACCAACCTTTGCAAACCTTACCTTTATATCCTGTGGACTCCGAAGTCAATATTCAAGAAACAGCTAATTTTAAATTTTAAAAACAACTCTTTTCTGAAATTATTCCTTTTATGTTTGTTTTTTGTTTGTTTGGGGTTTTTTTTTTGCCTCAGCTCTCAAAACACGAAATGAACAAATAATCAAGTTTTCCTTCAGACAATCACTTTCAAGAATGAGTCAAATATACCCTGGAATATTCCATATTCCCGTTTCCCATAAATCTTTTGCTTTTCTATGTCCCCAACACTCTCCAATATCCATGCCGCCCAACCCCCCCGCCACCCCCCCCCAACAACAACAAAAAAAACCCCAAACCAAGCAGGAGAGAATATGCCCAACAGCTCTGTGTTGCTCTTGCACTTCCCCAGCACATTGTTAGAATCTCATCAGGAATGAGTGGCGGAGCAGGTGTAACCTACAAATCAACCTATAAATCAAGTTAAATCTCTGTCAAATGTTAGCATTTTTGCTGGGAATAGCATTCAGTTCTAGATTTGGAGCAGCTAACCTATGAGCACGGCCTTTCAAGGAGAAAACCCAGCTGTTCATTGCAGAAGAAAACTTGGAGAAGCAGAATCCGCTTCTCCGCATAGGGAGCTCTGGCTCGACATAGGTCTAACAGGAATAGCTTGCATTTCTTTCAGGTTAGGTGGGCTTGTTTTAAGAATATGGAGAGGATTTAAAAGAAACACACACACACTTCCAGGGCAGTCATAGGTAACCTCTCCCTACTTTGTAATATTTCAGGACCAAGGTCTTAACTCAGCATGATCCTCCTCAGGGTATACAGCCTCTTAATTAAAATAACATGTCTCTTACCAACATAAAGAGAGACTGCAGGAGTAGTAGTATGCAAGTTCTCAGGCTAAATAACAGTTTATATATTATGTCATCTTTCTGTACATGTAATCAAAATATACTAAAAAAATAATTACCAGGAACACCCAGGCAGTTAACACACATGTGCAGCTGTGCGTTTTCCAAGCCCAGGCTGACAACTTCTTCTGATGCCAGGTTGCAGATAGGGAGGAAAGGATGTTCCGTTAGGAACAGCCGTCATTTCCAGCCAGGCCACCCTAGCACTCTCCTTGTCAAATAACATAGGAGCAAGTAACAGATAGCCAACATCTGTTAACGCTGGTAACTCGTTCCGTTCAGTTCAATACAAGATTTCCTGTGAATACTTTTCATGTATACACTCAGCTACAGATGACAAGAGTGGCAACGCAAGAAGTTATCCTTTTTATTCATGATGTTCAGCTTCCATCACAAAAAACCTGATTCCGTTCTAAAAACACGTAACATCCCTACCTACTAAAACAAGATGTATATGGATGAAAATTTGACAAAATTAATTTGACAAAAAAAAAAAAACAGATTCTGCAGTTAGACCCTATTACTTAAGGACCCAAGTATTTCCAGTGAAGTCAATAAGCAGAATAAAAAGGAAACATGATTTCCTTTATCTAAAAAACCCAGAATCTGATTAAGCACACAACCGAATGGGATTTGGACATTTAACTTCATTCAAATCCTTTTAAAGTTTCGCCCTGAAAGAACAGTAAATAACGGATCATGCAGTGGCAGATAAGGAGGCCTGAAGTCCTGAAGAGTGGACTTTTGGCTCACCTGGTGCTGCCTTGGATTAAAAAAAGAAAAGAAAATATGTATTTCAGAAGGTGTCTGAAAGTACTTCACTGAATTTAGTCTTGAATAAATTTTATGGGTGAATTTCAATGACGGCTGGCACCTCTCTCAGGATTTCTGAATATTCCAGCAACAGAATTATACTTTTATCTTTTTAATAGCATTCTGTTGCCATTCAAGGCTCAGATTCAACTTTAAATTTGGGTTTACCTATTTATTTATTTCAGGTTAACCACTCCCTTTTTGCCTTGAGAGTGAAATATGCAATTAATAAATTTTGAAAACAAAAAAAAAATTAAAAGAGGAATAGTGATACAAAGACTTAACTTCCCAGTTTTGCCTATGCAGAGAGCTGTTCAGATTAAAAATAAAAGTAATCTTGAGGGGACAAAAAGAAATAGTCCGTACACGTGGCAGGCTGGCTGTGACCCACCAAAAGGAATTATTTGTTCAAGCAAACCTAAAAACTTACTTATGAGGGTTCAAATTTTGTATATTAGAAAAATGTGTCAAAATGATACGGAGTGCCCAGTTACCAAAGCCCAGGCTTGTTTAAAACAATCCAAAGCACACCACAGTGTGTCAAGAGCGTTTCTTAAGAGAGCTCCGATACCTGAATTAGAAAAGAAAGAAAACAAAGTACCAAGAGACATTTTTAGCACGAATCCTCTACACCCTAATACACCCTAAAGCTACAGCAGCCTACCTTGTTCTCAGATGGGGAGGAGTTTGAAGAAATCTTTGGTAATTCACAATGGAAAGCAATAGGACAAATCTCTACATTTCCAAACACTCCAGTTTGCTGTAGGAAACCATTGATTTCCATCTTAGTGACACTTATCAAGAAGAATAGGTAATAAAGACCATCATCTGCTATAGCTTAATGTTTACTGAAAAATATCCCACAAATGTGCATCGGTATCAATTTAACTGGGGGTGGGGAGGGAACCACAACCACCCAACAAAAACAAACAAACCCAAACAAAGCAGTAAAGGCAACTTTCACCATACTACCTGAAAAGCTTTCAGCCACCTAGAGGAATATATTGCTTACATATCTACACACTCAAGGGAACCTGCCCATAGCTTTTTATGATTGCAGAGTGCTTCATGGGTATCTTAACACAAACTGAACATATGAAAGACACAAATACCATAAGGCATATCACAGCATCCCTCAATTTAATTTTCTTTTCCAGAATTCATGATCTTCAGCTACACGGTTCATCTTGAACTCTGACATGACTGAAATGCAGCAGGGTAGGACATATTGGGTATCCAGAAATCAGGTTTGCCTGAAAATGGTCCTTCTGACAGATCCCTGATGACTGATCCCCACTTTTGACCTTACAAATTGCTTCCCCCAAAAAACCAGCAACTCCTCCAAACACCATTTTATTTTCAACGTCTTTTGAAGGAATACTGACTCCTCTCAGAACATCTATTGTATTAGTCTACTGAACAGCTAAGCTCTGAATAGATGACTAAAACAAACAAGGACAAAATATGCACAGTGAAGTACTGAACAGAACTGCTTTGCTGAAGCGTTTTCTCACTGCCCATATGCTACAGTATGCTTTTGCTCCTTACTCTTCATTAAAATCTCCAAGGCCATCTCATTGTAATGCTGCAAACCCCCCCCTACAGCCCTGTGCCCTGATGCTTACCAGCCTCCTGACAATGAAAGGGGTTTATGCCAAATGCAGGTTTCTATTTGCAACCAAAGGACTCATCTCATTCATTTATACAAAAGCCATCTGTCTTTCCTGAGCATTCACAAGAAAACACGGCACCAAAATTCAAAGTATCTTAGCTAAGGAATTATCCATGACAGTTTGAAAGCCGTACAGCCGCCTTGTGAACAAAAGTAGATTCAATGCCACTGCATCTGAAATGTAGGGCTAGCTGGTTGACATAAGGTGCACAGAGATACAAATTCTTTAAATGCTAACGTGTAATTTTTTTTAATATATATAATCCAAGAGCAAAATAAGAGAAGATCAAATAACCTCCCTTTTGAGAACTTCTCTGTCTCAAACAGGATGATTTACTTTGAATCCCTTACCAGCACTTAGTCTCCTCACCCTCTTTCTGAAGTGATTAGATTTGAAATACATCGCACTCCAGTATAAGATAGTTGAGTCTACAGTCACACACATACAGAACATTAAAATTTTAATCTCCGTGTTGGGGGCAAAAATGTGAAGTTTGTTTTTCAGAGGCCTAAAAGTAGCCGCTTGCTGTTCTTCCATCAGCAGAGCACACTTTTGAAAGAGTAACATGTAATGCTTTATAAGACACACAGCGTACACCAGACAAGTCAACATTAACCCTGACCCATGTCAGTCAATGATTTTTCTAAAAGTTTTCTTTTCACCTAGAAGGTGCCCTCCCAGTCTAGGTACAGTCTACTTTGGACTAAAACTCCACCTGCTACCTGAAGGTAGTCTCTAGACTCAGGTAGTTCCTAGAAAAAGAAAAAATCTTCTTCCAAAAAAGCTGAAAGCACACTTCCAACCGAAATTCCAAATTCCACCCCATCACGCACTCTCTGAAGTCAATAAAGTAAAGTTCCCAATTTTGTCAGGATTTTGTTCCATGACATTCAGCAGTGAGATCACTGTGTGCAAGTGCGCAACTGATCCCTATTTCACTCCAAAATGGTACTCAGTCCGAATGCTAATCTAAGAAGATTATCTGCAGATCTAAGATATCTGAAACACACAAAAAGTCAATGCAATGACATTTATAACATTTGTCTGTTGTTGCTGTGCTACAGCTATAACATTTATTCTATCTGTATGAGCAATATAGAATATAGCTTGTGAATGCTGAGAAAACATGGAATACATTTACAAAAAAGAAACAATATGACAACTTAAAATGCAAACCAGAACACCATAAACATGTGGGTTGTTTTAAAGTGCAGGTTTCTGCTTTTAAACCCTACGAGGTCCCCATGAACCCCCCGGCAGATACAGCTGGTCTGCTGTGCATTCTGCAGTGCATCAGTAAGCAAACATCGGACTGGAGCTGCATGGGAAGGTCACAGACTCTGATATTTCATCACTATTGTCTACAT
This sequence comes from Cariama cristata, assembly GCF_000690535.1. Classification (NCBI taxonomy): domain Eukaryota; kingdom Metazoa; phylum Chordata; class Aves; order Cariamiformes; family Cariamidae; genus Cariama; species Cariama cristata. Next base: position 22,464 of record NW_009632826.1, on the reverse strand, counting down.
CAAAATCACTTGGCAGAATGATTAAACACACAAAAAAAGATCTGACTAAGAAAAACCACCAAGTTATGCATGAAAAATGAGATTATGGCATCAGAATGAAGGTCACTGCAAATATGCTGACCGGGAAATAACTTCAAAGTTAACTGCAGTAAACGTGGCTGTGAGCTGTTGCTTGAAAAATACGTATTTTCTGTTTATGGTACATATCCACTTTTTTAATGTTCAGACTCCATGATTCAGGCTGAAAGGGCAGAGAGAGGTGACAAGTTGTAACAAGCACCTCTCATCTGTCAAAGAAATGAGCCCCTCTGTACATTTCGAAAATGACTGCTCCTTTATCCTGGACTATTATATACATCGTTACACACATGTGAAAATGAAAGTGGAAACCTAAAGCAGCGATTAAACCATGAGAATATGGTCAGGTAGAATAAAAGGTCACTGAAGTAAATAAGTATAATCATCTTACACTACAGACATGCATAATGTGTAGCATCTTAAAACAAAATAGTAATGCCTCAGAAAGGTAATGTTTCTATTTTCTCTCCCAATAAGGACTGCATGTAACTCGCTATGACTTCAGAAGTCTCTTACGTCCTACTAGCAGGGAAGAGTCTGACAAGAGTGTTAGGACACAGAGTTGAAACAATTGAAAAAGATATTATAATGGCAAAACCAAAGTAAAACACTGACTGTGCTGGGCAGCAGAGGGAATGTGCAGCCCACTGTAATCCAAAGTAAGGTTAGAGGCAGTCTAAAGAATAAGGTGGTTATTGGACCTTCGCTAGCAAGCAATCGCTTTCTTGATGCAAACACTAGCAAGCAATTCTGACTCCTTTAGATGCTTTTAGCACCTCCAGTGGTTGCCACCATGATGCCAAGTCCAAGGCATGAAAAGCGAGTTATTTTGTTTTATATTTTTAAAAATAAATCATCAGGAAATTAGACACAGCAATCATTTTCACATTACATTGACCCTCAATTTGAAACACTAAAAAATAGTGTTTACATTTCTGATGCAAAAACCCAGTTTCTTCAAACATTAAGTAAATTTTTCAGTGACAAGCTGAAATACATGACAGCATTCAGGAGCACAGCACCACTGATCCCCTCCGTCTGAGAAGGTCGGGGTCACCTTCTGCTCTAGTGAGAGCCCCAAACCTCATCTAATGCTGGGAAGAAAACAGCCTCATTCAGCCTCTTGGTTTTAGCCTATGCTCCATTTCTATACTACATCTCACTGTAGTAAAATCCAACGCTAGCAACAGCTGCCGCACGACCAACCCCAATTCTTCATGAAAAGTGAGTTTGAAGTTTTCTCGTCCTTAGGTCATCACCGCCCCAGCTAATGGCGCAGACCTCACCATTTGGTGATGGTTCAGGACCCCACACCCCAAACTCCTCCACCTCCTCAGTAGCAGCAGCTTCCCTCAGCCCCCACGGTGCCAGGTGGGCGACTCACGCGGGTGGAAGCGGGGTCGCTTCCTGTCGCCAGCTCTTCAGTAGATGCAGCTCCTCTAGAGAAGCCTGTTGAGCCCAGAGAGAGGTTCCTTCAGGGAGGGATGATCTGCCCCTGGGCACCGCTGCTCCTCTTGCACCCTCACCAAGAGGTCCACCCCCTGCTCCTCCTCCCTGTCTGACAGTTCCTGCAGCTCATGGTGCCACAGGGCTTTTTTCCTCTCCACAGGGAGTTGGTTAACCCTTTCCTTGGAATGACAGTAATGCCAGTTTTTCCATCTAGGGAATCCCAGTGCCTTTGCTCCCACTCCTATTGCCTGAAGTTCAGCTGAAAAACACAGTAAAAGACACCCTCTGTGTCTGTACCTCATGCTTTCTGCTTCAGCTTTCCCTGCTAGACAGTTCTGTTTCAAAAATACCCCTTACAAGTAACACTGAACGTTCAACAGGTTCTCCACCACTACTTATTCTTCACAATAAGCATTGTTTTGCATTTGTCTAAAGTTGCTAGTATGAGACTAATTTTACAAAGTTATAATAATTTACCATATAATCCTCAGCTACGTAAAGGTTATTGCCACAGAAAACGAGTCAGCTCAGGCCTTCATCAGTGTTTAAAAAAATGACTACTTAAGTCCGCAAATTGAAATACAACATCTAATTAGGAATCCTCTGATTAATCATTATTCTTTGCCATCTTGGATATTGCTTTGATAAATGAGGCTTAGGAGTCTTAGGAAATCTTAATTATCAATATTCCAGATGGCTAAGAATTGTACACAGAGTTTCTTTAGGTATGTGGAGCAATGCAAGACTTCTATACTACTTCTGACACTAAATGCGCACACACATACCCAGGTGGCCTTAACATCAGGTACCGTGATGGGTAGCTCACAAATGAGGGACACTGCTCACGCAATGCCTGTGCAAGGCTGCAGGTAACACACCCAACACTTCTCACGAAAGCCATTCGGCATCTAGGGTTGCAAGACTGGTATCACATTCGGGAGACAAGGTCCCAGAGCCAAAAACTAGGAGACTCCTGTTGTCACCACGTGAAGCTTTAGAGCCCAAGGAGATGTCTCCTCAAGAAAAACCTTGAGGTGCTGGAGTGAGTCCAGAGAAGGGCAATGAAGCTGGTGAAGGGTCTGGAGCACAAGGTTGATGGGGAGCAGCTGAGGGAGCTGGGGTTGTTCAGCCTGGAGAAGAGGAGGGTGAGGGGAGACCTGATCACGCTCCACAACTACCTGAAAGTAGTGTAGTGAAGTGGGGGTCGGCCGCCCCAGGCAACGAGTGATAGGACAAGAGGGCATGGTCTGAAACTGCACCAGGGGAAGTTCAGGCTAGAAATGAGGAGGCATTTCTTCACAGAAAGGGTCGCTAGGCATTGAACTGGGTTGCCCAGGGTGGTGGTGGAGTCCCCACTCCTGAAGGTGTTTAAGAAAAGACTAGACGTGGCACTTAGTGCCATGGTCTATTTGACATGGTGGTGTTAGGGCAAAGGTTGGACTCAGTGATCTCAGAGGTCTCTTCCAACCTCATCGATTCTGTAAGCTACCTACAAAGGTGGCATTTAGAGCACATCTGAAGGACAACACAACCAAATGAAGCCAACAAGCCATTGTGCCGAATGAAATAAACTTTTCCTTGCAGGGGAGGAGCGAGTGGAAGAACAATGTGATAAAGCACCGTGGAATAACGATGTGGAACAAGTGGCCATCATAAGGATTCAGGCAAGCAACCCAGCTGAGCCATCAAACCTCTTTCACCTCTTTGAGAAGATGTAGCATGGGTTTCCAGCCAGCCCATAGTGCAGAGTGCAATGGCCTGCAGTCAAGTAAACCCTCTCTGCACACACTCCCTTCCCTACAGCACCATAGGGGCTGCTCCAGCCAGCTTCTGACTACTCTTTTTTTTTTAAAAAAAAATTATTTCTGAGTAGCTATGGGTCAAAATCAGCACTCTAAGAAGAGTTAAACTATCAGAAATCAGCGCTGCACCCCACTGGGAAAGATTCAGCTTTACTAAGCTACAAACGTCAGTTTGCACCAGTTTACACAAAAATGGTATAAAACTGCTTCCCCTCTTCAGATGTGTACTCCTGCTTTCAGAAAGTCATGGCATCTCTGTCATTTCCAGCAGGGACATCCTCCTGTGTCTTGTGATACTGACTTCCACTTTTAAACACAGGCTCCTGAATCGTTCGCATCCTCCCTCTCCCACCAGGTTAGCATCACCACAGTTGGGTAGTACAGCAATCTACAACAACAGCACCAACTTCCCAGCATCCCGGTCTTCACTGGTGGGAAAAGACAGATATTGAACAATACAAACTATACCTATAAAAATTAAATTGCATATAAACCCATCATCTGGCACGTGCGAGTGTTTGGGTATCTGACGAAACCATCTCTGTATCAGTACGACAAATTAGCACAGAGCAAATCACAACACGCAATTTTGACCTCGAGCAGTGTTTGCTGACTGCAGGATTTCACAGAACCATATCTGTACTAGCCTGAATCACTTAACCTCTTGGAGAAGGCAAGTGGTCTCAAGCACCTTTCAAAATCAAACAGTTATTACAAGTTTAATTTGGGAAGATTTTTGCTCATAACGAGCAGTTGAGTAAGAGGAATACAAAGTAATTTTGGGACCACACTTTTGGAGACTGAGTGATAGATCCACTCATATCTACTACATAAGCCTAACTACTTTTCCTACTTTATAGGTCAAAGAAATAAAAGCAACCTTATCTGTAGCTAATCTTTGCAAATTTTAGTGCAGTTTTCTTCCAAGGATTACCCTCCTCACATCCCAAGTGTGCAAACGGCATCTTTTGCTGATGCGCAAGGGCCAAACCACATAGCTGACTTCTTTTGTAGCAACCAGATGGAAAGAAGTACCTGGGAAAACCTCTGACAAATCAGTCTGTTTAACGTAATATATCCTGAAGAAAACTTCATGTAACTCTTGGTTTCACTAAACCAAGTAGAATAGAATATAACCACAGCCGCCAAAGCCTTTGGCAAACCTCATTTCTCTGCAGTCAGTGATTTGCAATCTGACAGCATCTTACAGACTCAGGAGTTTTTTCAGGCATTCGCAGTACAGCTCATGTAGACAAATACATTTATCATCTGAGGGTGAGAACGTGGGAGAGGGTATTTTATTCAGTGTAGAGATTATTTTAGATTGACTTCTCCTCCAGCCTAATCTCACCTGAAAATGCAGTAAACTTGTTTCCATGGTTCCTGTCTGGGGATTAGCAGACCTTGCAGAGCTCCAAAATGCAGATATAAAGCTCCTCTGGCAGACTCCACACCTAAACATTGCTATCTTGTCCCTTTTATATCTTCAGATAATTTGTTACAGATACAAACAGAGAGAATCTGTACTGGAAATCTGAATCAAACACCCTCCACCATATAAATAAGGATTTAGACTGCAACCTAAAAGCTAGTCCTTTCAGCTTTGTGGGAAACTTGATCAAGTCTGAAAAGTCCCCATTTAGGAGGCAAGATTAGAGCAACGATTTTTCCCTGCTCATTCTTCCCAAAGTCTATGTATTTTTGGCTGATGGAGACAAAATCAGCAACAAAGAATACTGAACACATTTTATGCAGCTGCAGTACAGCCAAACACAAACCATGGATTTGAAGCTTACAAATAAACCTCCAACAGGTTTGCGTAACCCAGAGCTCAGATACCTTAACTTCTACAACACACTATGCATTTGACAGTACTGACGCCTCATGGAAATACATTTTTAAACATTCATATTACAAAATCCCAATACAAATTCAGGACATTTACTCACACAGGTTACTTTCCGGTAAATTTGAGCAGCATTCTGGCATTCTGAGTAAGGGTATTCTGAGGTAGCCATTTCCAACATGCACATTCCAAAAGCATAGACGTCCACAGATTCATCATAGTGTTCCTCATACATTTCCGGGGCCATAAATTCTGGTGTACCTACATAGACATGCACAAAAAGAACATAAATATTTGATAAAGTCTAAATGGCTTTAACCACAATCTTTATCGCCTATAGGAAGTGTGCCCATTATATCTGTGCAAGGGTGCATGCAAGATTATTTGAAAATAGGGAAGTAACTAGAATAAGCTCAAGCATCCTCCAGGGAAGAAACCCAAAGTCAACACACACACTTACATACCCATGGCTCGCTGGTAATAATACAAGGGGGGAAAAAAAAGAAATAGTATCAAGATTTCAAAAATGAACAAGAGAATGAGATAGGGCACATTGCCTGGCCATACTGGAAGTCATGAAATGGTTTCTTTTCCTGGGTGGAGAGAGGGATGTGCACAGGCTTGTGGAGGTGAAAAGAAGAAAAGAAGCGAGAACCTTGACTCTTATCAATGCAAATTTGCATTTTTTTTCCTCCACAGATACATACCAACCACCCAGCAGACAGACAGCACTTTGAAAGCAAGTAGTATCACAAATCACCTACAAAGCCATGCACAAAACATTAAACCTAATTCTGTCACTGGTTTAGTGGGACAGATCAATGAGGCTATTCACAGAATAAGGTCCCACTCAACAGGGATTAGGGTGTCAGAAATCTAATGCAACTGGATAAATATTAAGTGAAGCACTGCACTTACTGCTTCATAACAGGAAGTTGCAGCTTTATGACAAGCAGCGACTTCCAATGCCTGCAACATTTGCATAGCAAACTACTTCGAAAAGTCTGGTCTTATAAAGCAAAAGGGGAAAAACTTAACACTTAGGTAATTTATTCCAGGAACTGACTCTCGCAACGTAATTGATGTTTAGGAGTCAAGACTAATTTATTTCCTTTTTACATTTAGAAAAGACAAAGGAAGAGAGATCAATGCAGTTGTGTGTTGCAGGAGAGGACTGGGATGACAAAAGGAGCGTGAGAGGTCTCAGACCATGTGAAGGACGCGGACAAACTCTGCTCACCCAGCTCAGCAGCAACCGCCTCAGCACCCTAACTGCCCCCAGAGCCCCACAACAGCCTGGCGAGCCTGTTATTTTTTTGTGATGACATCCCTACAACAGCAGCAAAAACACAACTGTAATTAAAGTAACATATACCAAGAAAAAATAGTTCTTGTATATGTTTGGGGACTTGACATAAGCTTTTTTTTTTTAATGGCAATAGAAACAATGTCTCTCAAAATCAGGGTCTGCCAGCAAAAAAGCTGCTTTTGCACTTTTTCTAAAGCAAGCTTGGCCTAACTCACAAAACAAGCCTTAGCACAAGCATTTCTGTATAATTCATTTTGCAAAATTTGGGATTGATCTCTCCCTTTGTTTATGTTCCTTCCACCTCAGAGACATGCATTCCTTCAGCCTTTGTAGATCAGCCAGACTCATGTCATGAATGCTTAACTTAGTGCCTGCTCTCAGGGTGTCTCTCCCAGCTGTCACACAGGCACTGGCTGCTGCTCTGAAACAGTTAACAACTGCCATAGAAAATGTTTTCTGGAGTTGCCACCTTGTTTTAGAAGGAACAAGACTCAGAGGCAGGAGCGAAGCTCATGAACTATGAAGCACCTACAGGAAATCTGAAAAAGTGATAGTGATAGTCTAAGCAGCACATTAAATTCTTGACACCATTCCAAAATAGCAGGAAAGTGCCATTTTCACCCCCATCCCTTGGGGGTGGGAAGGAATACATACAAGTATCCTTAAACAAAACAGAGCAGCTAAACGTAAAGCCGCTCAGCATCTATTTGACTCCTCTTGGCAAAAGGAGTTTTGCCCTGGCTTGGCTCCCTGCAGAGATACACCGCAAGGTCAGACAAGCATCAGCAACAGCACGAAGGCAGCAAGGGAAAAACTGGACCTCAGTCATGCTGACTTCATTCCGTTCAAGCTAATGTAAAATTGCAGCTACTAATATTCCTTTAAAGCTACTACATCTATGGAGGGGGCAGAATTACTCATCTCACCAGTGTTTCCAAGCCATCCTAATTCTTTTCTTGGAGCAGCACTACTCATGAAAATAAGCTCAGTTATATTGCCAAAATGAATGCAGACACCTTGCCAGCAACCTGCAACCCTTTTCAGGATTCAATTCCTTTCAGACACGAGTGTGCTTTGATGGTGTTGTGGTAACAACTGATTTTACAAAAACTTGTATTGGTATTACTGATATAATTCCCAGTATTGGTATTACTGATATTTTCTATTATGTCCCATGGACAATTATTATACTGCAAAAAAATTACATGAAGAAATACTGACCCTCAACAGAAAAAAAAAAAAACACCAATTATTAGAAGGTAAAATTTAGACAAAATTAACAGATATAAACCGACATGATTTCACCAAAATCAACAAGATTAAGCAGACCCACAGTAGCCAAGCACATGTCCAAAACTTCTATCATTTTGACTTCAACAATACAGGGCTCCCTAAGCATTAAGGTCAATACTTTTGGAAAAGTAATTGTAAAGAAATATAATCTCTGAAAATTTGAGATGCTAAAATAATTATTTAAGCGACTACTGCTTGAAAGATAGGATGCTATTTTCATATAATGGTAAGGGAACAGTGGTTGTCACTACCCAGTTTGCTAACTCAAATTATCTAGAATCTAATTTCCATTTATATTGTAGGCTGAAATACAACTACGTGCATGATAACTTCTGCCACTTTCAGCATCATTTCTCAGGAATTTTCAGCTTCCTAGAACCATCACCTACAGATCTGAACAAGGGAGATTTGCTATGGAAGCTTGGGTAGAAAAACACAAAGCATTTCAGAATTCAGGAAAACATTACATTTACACAGAAAACATTCAGTCTAACTTTTGAAAGGAAACAAAGTCCTTCGACAGTTTCAGAAAACATCCTCCCAGCTCAAGCAAACCCAAATTCTAACGCTCCTCACGTGGATACCACCTAAGGGCATCAGCTAGTACATATCTTAGTGGAAATTTGTTTTAATTTTGTACCTACTGATTTTTAATAAGTTGCAGATGTTGTTTCAGCAGAACTCTGCCAGGACAGCATCGAGGCAGTGAAGAGCTCTGCAGCTGTCTGCAGAAGCAACCGATTTTGCTGATATGAGAAGGTGTTCTAGCCAGACCAGCTCCCCTGTGACCTCTCTGTAAAGGAGAGAAGCCCAGCTCCGCAGGGCACTACTGCCTCTCCCTTCAGCAAAAATAATCCTCCTTATCCCAGCACCACTGGAAGCAGAAGACTTCCAGGGTGGTGACGGGGTGGTGTGTGCTTTCCCAGGCTTTTGCAGCACTCCCTTGTTAGGGAGAGAGCAGGGCATCCATTCTCTTCCCTCTCCTCTCTCTTTTCTTCTCACTCCCCCAGCAGGCACTAAGCCTCTTCTCAGGAGAATGATGCACAGAAGCTGCTGAGAACCTTTGCTGTTCCTTGTGAAGGAGAGAGGAGATACCAAGTAATATTTCAACTAAAAACCAAATTAAAAAGGTAATTTATCGTTGTGATACAGAAGGAAGTCATGACACTGTTTCCTACCGATTGAGATTTCTAATGTGGTATATAGGGAATAGTCACAAAACCACTTTAATCTCTACTACCAACCTACAAGTGAAAAAAACACTAAAGCAAAATGTGAAAGATATTAAGAAGATGACCACCTTACCAACAGAAGGAACCCAAGGAAAATAGGAGGATTACCTATTACACTTTTGGCAAATGAAGCTCTCTTGAGGGTTGCCAGACCCAAGTCTCCTATCTTCACAGATCCAGTTGGTCCAGTAATAAAAATATTGTCACATTTTAAGTCTCTGTGAATTATTGGTGGAGTTCTTGTGTGCAAGAAAAGAAGACCCTTCAGGATTTGCCGGCACCAGCTACGCAGGACTTTTGGTTTCATCACTTTAAATCTCTTCAGATACCTAAAGCACAAACATACACAGAAGTGGGTATAAAGAAAATGAAGTGTTATTAGAGATTCTGGGGGTTTTAACAGCTGAAACTCCATTCTGGATAAAAGCCCCTTATTAGATCCCATAATAGCAGCTCAGAAATATCACAAAATTGAAATAAACACATCTTTTGAAAGGAGGAATTAGAGCACTCATTTTTAGGGAGGAAGATAATAAGCATTTTTGGTGCAAATACAACCAAATATTTGCAAGTTTAATAGTATAGCAATTCACTTCATGCAGAGCGCAGCTTTAGAATATGTTTCATACATCCAAATCAGAAGAATACTGAAGTTTAATTTTAACCACAAGACTTTGACCTCTGTACCATGCACTTGCTTTTTTTCCATTTATCTAAATCACTGATCGGTAGGGTACATTTTGGAAAAATGTAGAACCTGCTAATGCACTGGCACAGCAGCGCACTGGATATAGGCACTGATGAGTACTGCTCCCATTGGGGTTGAAAATCTGTTCCAGAATTCATGCCAACTGTTTTACATCAACCTTAACAAGACTGTCAGCACCAAAAGCTATTAATTAATATTGTTTAGTAGATAAACTAGAGCATCTTCTGCTTTAAAAAGAGATTCTACCATTCAAGTGCTATTCTAGCCGAATTTTCTAACAAAACATGCAAATACAAGCACAAAAGCAATCACAAAAACACACCCTGACAAATTAAAACATCATGAGTAGAAGATGAAACACACCAGAGAACAGCTTCTAGCTGCATAACTGAAACAGGAGAGCAGGGAAAGAAGAGATGGAGGCCAAAATTCTTCCTGTCAAATCAATGCAGTTCAAACGCAGGGACAAGTGACAGACACCAGAGAACAGCTCCATTTTTTTTTTTTCTTTTATCTGGAGATGCCTTTTTTCAGAGTATGAAAGTAGGATTTTTCTAAAAATTTCCAGCGCTATTCTTAGCGTCCTCACCAGGAGCGCAGTACTTACGTCTTTAGTGTTCCAGAGGTCATCAATTCGGTAACCAGCACGATGCATCTTTTCCCTTTTACACAGGACTCCCAGAAGTCATAAAATCTCACAATGTTGGGATGCTGTAGACCTTTCAACATTTCTGCTTCCTCTTTAAATCTCTGCCTCTCTACTTTTGTAAGTTTTCTATCCTACAATCCAAAATAAGATATTATTAGCAGTGAACAGACAAAAAGAAAATAAAGGCACAGCATTGCTAGGGTATTCACAGTTTTAGATTTTCATTATGCTTGTACCAAGAGCAATTACAAAGTCTTTTATGTAAGAGATGAGCAGCGCGTATGAACTAGGGCACTCGCCTTAAATCCAGTGTCAAGAAGACAAAGACTCACCTCCGCACAAAGAGATGTCTGTGCTACGCTATGCTACATGACAGCATTAATATTTCAGGCAACCTAAACACACCCATGGCTTGACGGATCAACATACAGCTATTTACTTCTTGGTTTGGTTTTGTGAGACTCGTTTTCCAAGAGACTAACACACGCAGGATTTCATTTCCAGGTATGAATGTCCTCGCAGCTAAGCTGCTGCTGGGTTTTACAGCCGCAATGGCTCACCATCCTGTGACAATCTGGCAGTGACCGCCATGTCAGGTCCTCCACAAACCATACCAGGCTGTACAGCTCAGCCCATTTCTCTAGGGACAAATTAAAACCAAATTCCCCTCCAAAAAAATCCGAACACAGACATTCTATTTGTTCACTGTTCTGCCTAATTTTACAGACTTTTCTTTAAAGTTGTCAAAGCTGTCCTTCAGCCTTTTCTGTCGGCTGCACATTGGCTCCACGGAAATACTTATTCTTTTAGATTAAAAAATGTGAGGAATGTCATGTTCTACTACTCTGGTTTTCCTAGAGAAATTTAGGAGCATTTACCATAAACCCCGGGCCATGAAGCGACCACGCAAAGAGCAGGCAGAGCCTCTCGCCTCCTCCCCGCGGGGCAGCAGAAGGCGACTGGGCTGCCTGAACCTTAGCAGCAACATGGAGACCCCTACAACAAGCAGCTCAGATGCACGCCCCAGCCTCTGTAGACAATGTATGAGTTTCAGCAAAGACCACACCGTCGCCGGCTGGTTTACCTCCCCTAGACGGTTGGTCGGGCTGGGAGCACTTCCCTCCACTGCCCTAGAAATGAAGCTTTTTCCTTCTTTAAAAGGTACAATTGTGTAACTGTTCTTTCTTACAGCAGCAAAGGCTCACAAATCACTACGATTAATTAGTTCATATTTTAACCCCAGACACTTCCCTTTTCCCAATTCACTTAGGCATGTTTATAAGAGCACATACACTATGAATTAAATTGGCACCCAAGATGCAGAGGGATCAGGCCACTGCCATTTTGATAGCTTGTCATCATCCGCAATCGCAAAGAACTCAATATGGGGATGAGAATTTCCATGGCTACAAACAAGTCAGCTTTACACAGAGACTTCACAAGAGGAAAACCCGGGTTGAAATGACAATGCTTCGGGCTCTTCTTGGAAGACAGAAAACCTGCTGCGCCAGCAGTGTGTGTGTGTGGGGGGAGAACTTCCATTTTACACCGTGGCTGCTGAGGAGGTTTTCAATTTTCTTTGTGTTTCTAGAATAGCATCAGAGCTAACGTTGCCCCAGGCACCAGCAGCCATCCAGGCCAGCACAGCGGGGTGACCCGTGGGGACCGATGCCCGGATCCCCAGGGACATCGGCAGCACGCCGAACGCCAACAGCAAGGCAGTGTTTCTGCTGCTCTGTAGCAACTGCATTTTTGCTAAGCTAACAAAAAAAAAAAGAAAAGAAAGCAAAGGGGAAAAAAAAAAAAGCAGGCTGTCTAATGAGCCAGGACAGAAGAGCCTGAGAATTGCTTTCAAATCCATCACTTCTTCCCCTACTGCTGAGTTTCCTCTTAATTTAAACCCTGTAAAATAAATCAGACACATGCTATTAAGGAGTAAAAGGAGCAATTCCTTGTGAGACAGGAAGAGCAGAGTGTGGGCTAGTAGAGAAAGGAAAAGGTGGCAACACAGATCCAGCAGTTTTATAAAAACCTTCTAATTAAAAAAACCCCAGTAACATCATACCCCTTGACTCTCATTTCCAGATTTCTGAGCACTGTGAGAAATTTTCCACTGCTACTGTAAGGGTAACTTTTAAAAATACCCTTCAGACACTGCAGACAATCATATTCTGCGTATTCTACATATTATGAGCACTAGAGCATTTGGGCTGCTGTCTGAATTCAAAGCTGGGCAACTGCACCAAATGATACTGGAAGACAAATATGTGTTTTATCTATAACTACAGTAGAAAGAATCTGGATTTTTTTTTTTTTTTTTCTTCTTCATCAGAACGATAGTTGAGCTTCTTTCTCAGGAGAAAGCCCGAGCCCAGTACTAACGCTTGAGAGGAGAGGTGAGGGCAGGGATGACATCCAGGTAGGGCTTGGGGCAGAGCAGCTGCCCTTGTATACCGCATTCCCCACCACAGGAGGGTTGTAAGGGCTCAAACAACCCTTTCTAAACTCCTCCAGGGTAAACCTGGCACATGAGCCATTGGCCAAAGCATAAAATTTTTCTGAAAGGGCTTAACAGTTGAACTGTTTTCTACTCCGAAGCAATAAAAACACTCGTGACACAATGCGAGTTACACATGATGGCCCTGCTCCTTCACAGCTTCATGACTGCAACAGCGGTACCACGCCGAGCTGACAAGACAGCTCATTGCTCAGTCCACTCCGCTGCGTTTATGGTACTACTGCTATTCTGCGCTTCCTCAAGATACAAGACTTGAAATTTGGAAAACATTATTCTCAATGTGATCCAGGAGATACCAATATTAGTTTGCAGATATCTACATGCTTCCTCTCCTTTTAAGGCATTCACATTTCTTGGCTCGTTCCCTCCTCGCTGGGACACAGTCTTGGCTCAGGAGGCGACACTGTAATTCCATTTCAAACAACTGAAAGCTTCTCAACCCTACTACTTAGCACCGAGGTTTCTAAAATAAACTTCAATCTTCACAATTGCACTGAGCTGGTTCAACTTTTCCCGACAAACTGAAGTTAAACAGAACCAAGCAAGAAGTGCATCAGCTGCTCGGTTTGTATTACTGCTAAGAAATAATCTGTAAATTTAACTTGTTTATCCATTTTAATAAACTGTGAAGAACAGTGAGCTTACAAGGCTTCAGTACAGACTTTGCTGGTGGCACAGCTGGAATCAGAGCACAGGAGGGAGCCTACACAGTAACAATTAGATTCCTCACCCTCAGAGCTTTAGATGTATCAGCTTTGCAGATACATACACAAGGCAAACCCATCGACTGCCTGCTATTTTACTGCAATGTCATAGCTAGAATCACGCCCAGCAGCAACAAAAGCACTAAGTCACACAAAAGCAGATAGGAGATTGCATCCACCGCCACGCAGCCTGCAAAGCAGACTGGTTTATAGAGGCATGTCCCAGTGCAGCTACACTGACCCGTGGTGGGCTGTCTTAACCCTCTGGTGAGAATTTGACATCTTATTACGACAGTTACTCTGGGCTCCTGTGGTTAAGTGCTTACGGAGTGCTTCTGCGTGAATAAACCACAACAGCGAGCATTCGCGCTGCCTCTCAGGTACAGCATCACCAGTCCCACAGGCACTTTCCATAGGCTGGCTTATGGCTCCATGATTTCACCACCTTTCATATAGATAAATAAGCATTAATCGGGTTGGGGTTAAGCAATGTATCCTTCACTATGAAGGGCAATCTAACAGACAGATACTACACAAGTGGCAAGAAGAGGTTATAAATTGTAAGCTACCTTTTCTTCATTAATTTTTCCAGCTTTCCTGTTGCAAATCAGATTATAACTGCACAGTCAGTTTTAAGCATCAAGCCACTGAAAGTTATTTGCTTCTTTTTGGAAGGAAGAAATAACTCCCAATTAGTACTTTATAGCCTCACTCTTGGTAAATTACATATCCATTCAGAGAGACCGGAGTAAAACAATGTTTGCAGCAGGAAGCTACATTAAAGTGAATATCCTATCCGTAAATCAGATTTCTGCTAATCTACACACATAGGCACTCTGCTTCTCCCTGCTCGTCACAGGCAGGGTGAACAAATACCTCTCTTTGTTAACATAAAATTTATCCCTTCATTAAGTTCCTTAGGGGGGAACAACAGCAAAGACTGGTATTAGTAAGTAAATGTGTTGTAAATGTGTTAACAAAATGAAAGGGAAAGCCTACGAATTAAATTCCTGGAATGACACCCACATTAACAGCAGGAACATGTTCTGTTAGTCATCCCCAAGCATCATTTCCTCCAGGTTGTAACATATGGGCTCTGACTAAGACTTTGAAAGTTACACAAGCAAGAGACTGGCTTTCACCTGAATCTTCAAAAGATTTTTAACACTAACAACTGAGGTCTTGCCTACTTACTTGCGAGGGGGAACAACTCACTTTCAGAATAAACGACATCCTCACTCCATGAGGAAAGGGGATCAAATGAAAGAAGTAAAAATAACACCACACAAAAAAAATAATTTTTACACAGCAATGTCTACAGCCATGTAAGAGCAGGGTTTGAAGTACAGCTGTTACCAAACTAGAAAGTTGCTCTTCTTTGCAGTTTCACTGTGTTTTAAGTTCCTCCTTTTAAAGTCTTGAATTTTCAGTAAAGTTAAAAAAAATTAAACTACTTCAAACACTTTATAAGTGGTGATGACTTAAAAATAAACTCACATGTGCTAGCGAGCCAGGCTGTGTCACAGCACTGGGGGTTTCAGCCAGCCAACTCAAGTTCTCCTGTCTCCCTCTGAAAAGACCCTTCGCTATTTGGAGAGCTCCCTCCCCAGCCCCGACAGGTCGAACCTGTGTGTTTGGTGTGTGACAGCCTTCCGAAGGACACCCGAAAGCCCTCTTCTCTCCTGCCCACACATGTCTCCTTCCCTGGCACACAACTTGGATATCTTACCTAGGCTTCTTGGCCTAAGGACTTCTACTTCTGTGTCCAGCTAGTCTACAAATATTAGAATTTTTTTTTTTAAAATGCTTAAAGTCACATAGCTGTATTTACTGACAATTATTTAACTTTGCCTAACAAGACAAAGTCCTCATTTTGGAACAGATTAAGGTCTGTCTGGTGAAGCAAGTAGGAGCAGTAGGTCAGCAAATGAGGGAAGAGCTCACCTCTGTCATGCAGAAGCTATAACATCTCTTACCCATATTAATGATGAAGAAAAGGAAACAGAAGAGGCACTTCTGATACAGGAACAGAAACCAAATATCTAAATCAGCAGAATGAGCAACTCTTCATATCATTACGTTTCCACATCTGCGTGCCAAATCTTTACGTTTGCTCATGTCCCACAACTACTCTTCTAATCAGAGATGGCCTTGAGATACGAAATCAGCAGTGGGGTCCATTGACATCTTTCTCCTACGCAGCTGCCCATTGGTTTATTGTGGATTTATGAACAGAAGTGCAGTTCTGGTCTGCCCTGCAGTCACAAGTTCGATAGCGAGACACCCAGCTTAGTTGGAACAGACAGCAGCCTTCCCAGACATCCTCCAGTGCAAGCCAAGAACTTGCTTTGCTCTGACAGCAAATTCGGGACATGTTAGCTGGTACCTGCATACAACTATTAATTCACTAAATTCTCTACTGTCAGTACTGCCTCTTCAGGGAAATGTCACAATTTTGCAAAAGTTTTCAAATTTAAAAAATTCAAAGTCCTTCAGAAATAAATAACACATTTTAGAAGAAAAAAATAAAAACATTTTTTGTATTTAAAATGAAAACTTTACACATTTAGTGCAATCGCCTTTTGCATTTCACATAAAGACTTGACTAATTCACCGTCAGAAGAATCCAAGATTTCTCCCAAAGACATAACTGGGAGCAAAAGCAGGCTCAGGCACACAGCAGTTGGGACAGTGAAGAGCTTGAGATATTGCTGACATTGCTGCTCTCATGTACCAGCTCAATGCCTTTATTATCATTATGCCTATGCTATAAATTTTTAATAGCATTCAGGACCTTTTATTCCCACACCCTGTACATTCAATTATAAGCACATATCTTTTAAAGTGATCTTAAAGGAGAAAATCCCCTTTCCATGAACAAACAGCAGATGCCATTAGACAACTTGCAAATCAGGAAGAAAATTTTACAGCTTCATTACGTATCAGCATTCAGCAAACATTCTTCCTCACTAAGTCACCCTCGGTGAAGTTACAGCCTGCTGTTTGTTAGCTGTATTAGCGAAGCACAGTGAGGTTTCCCAGTGGTAACTCATTTTCCAAATGCATAAGAAGCAGCCCTTGCCTCCAAGAATGCTCACAAGTCAATAAAGAGGAGCTACAGAACAGGCTGAAAGAGATTTACTTATTTGCCCAGAAATTCAGGAGCTGAATTCAGATCTTGGTGGCTAAATCTGGCACTGCAGAAAATGCTGAGGTTGCTCTTTTGCCGGACACAAGAACAGCTTGCTACTTTTTAAATTGCTTAAGGGACATGTCAAAGTCTTATGGCAGAGGAACAATGAGATTCACATCTTCTACTGAATGTCAGAACTTAAAAACTCATCCTGCAAGGTGCAGGAGGAAGGGGAGTCAACACCTCAAATCACAAATCTCAACGCAGGAGCCAAGAAAACACCCAAGAAACCCAACCCCATGGGCACCGACCATGTTTTACAGATGGAAACCTCCCAACACAATAACCTATGGTTAAATGAAAAAGTTCTTGTCACAAGCAATTGAATTAATTGCAGGTAGCACTCTGTTAACTCTCTTAATTACCAGTGCTTCACAGGTTCCACATAAGCTTGTAATTTTAGATGGAATACCAGAAATAGTTCAGGCTTGCCTCACAAAATGACTTTTTCAAAGGAAACTGTGAAATCAATGTGTTAAAAAAGCTGGACAAACCCTGTGACACCAGACAACCTCTGCTCACACAGAAAGAAAAAACCAAAACAAAACACACAAACAAACCACCAAAAACCGGTCTGAGACATGTCATGAGATTTTGGTAATTTGGTATTGTCTGGAATTCACTTCTGAACCTAGTGTTCATGAAACTTTATGCAACAGTCTGTGCTGTTTTTAAAGAGCTTTTTGCTTCACCTACTTCATGTCATCCATAAACACAGTATTTGGGCACATAAAACGTCTAACACTACAAGACATAAGGTCTCAAACAGATGAAGCCAAATATCCATGTGCCCATGACCCTGGTCCCGTGTCCCACCCACAGCGGGCTCCTACTTCTGTCTTCATTCCTAAGGCGTTTGGAAGAGCACGAATTGCAGGCTGGAAGACTCAGAAAGAAGATGCATATATACCTCTGAGTATAAGGGCTGTTGCCTTTGCAATTTTAATCACTGTGGTTATGAATTATCCCTGTTTTGGCGCTGGACTTGTCTATACCATGCATGCAGAGAGAGGAGGCGGCGGCTCCAGCCATCCCTTCAAGGCTCAGTCCTTCTGGCCTA
The DNA here is from genome assembly GCF_000690535.1 of Cariama cristata. Taxonomy (NCBI): domain Eukaryota; kingdom Metazoa; phylum Chordata; class Aves; order Cariamiformes; family Cariamidae; genus Cariama; species Cariama cristata. Next base: position 4,622 of record NW_009632826.1, on the reverse strand, counting down.
GGCTGCAGAAAGAGACATTTCAGCACTGCTGCCTAAAAGTCGTCTTCAGAGAGCTGAAAACGCATGGAGGGATGGGAGGAGATGCCCTCAGAGGGCTGACGTTTCCCAGTATAATGCGGGTATAATACGACAGATAAAAATCAATCTCCAGACCAGCACAGTGGCAGGGCCCTTGCATGCAGAGAGAAGCCACCCGATATTTTTCTTCTCTCAGCTTCTCTCCTTACTCAAAGGCAATTTTCAAATCAACTTATTTTATGTCTATGAAATCCCCATCAGTTTGCTGTCTGCTTGCTAAGCAGAAGTGTTGTCTTTCCTAAAAAAGAGGGGGTGCCATTCCTCGCCCGTCAGGGAGACCCGGCCGGAGGAGCACTACCACCTTTCTCAGCCTTCCAAGACGAACTGAAAACATTGCTATTTATCCCGTGTTACTGTTCAGTATGTAAATGTTAATGCTTATTGGGTCAATAGGCTTTGCCAGTCAAAATTAACCTAGCACGAACAATTAGCAGAATAAGGCAAGTTTTAGTTAGCTTTGCCCCGGCAAATTTAATCTGAGTGTCTCTCACATAGCGTTCAATCCTGGCTTTCTAACAGGCAAATTCCATTTTCAGCCCATTATCGCTACCATTTCCCATCCTGCTATAACCTAGCAATTCCGTACTTCAGTTTGTAAAACACAATTAAAGCAAAGTATTCTTACCAGCAAGTTAATTATAATCCACCAGTAACCCTAAGCAAGGAACAGGATGCTCAGTTACAGTCACATTCAGAAATAATAAACCAGTTTCACTGTAACATGAGTGCAGCCACATAACATGTACCTTCCAGCATCGTAGGTGTTTTGAATGGTAAAATCTGTCAAAATGGTAAATCTGCTAAGACCCAACACAAACATTTGCATGGCTTTACAGTTTCAGTAAAATACTTTGTAAATGGCTAAAATTTTCTTTGCAGCAGTAGCAAAGCTGAGCATTAGCTAAACGAGATTAATTTCTATCTGCTGATACCTTATAAATGGAAGAATATAAATGTGACATTTATATAATGACTTTTAAATGTTTTCACTTTGCATCAGTTTTTATCATTTGTGAAATACACTAATTTAGAAAAGTCACTTAAAACAAACCATTCCCTTTGGAACTTTTATTTAAGCAGAAACGCAGTAACAGGAAATACATTATCGCATTTGTAATGGAGACCATTCAAGTCAGAATATATATTTTTTATGCCTCCAAAATTAAGCCCTTGAAAAGTGTTGGATTCACTAGTCAATCAAAGATTAGGCAGCCTTACCAAACCTGGAAGATATCCACTGAACAGGCCTTCAGACTTGGTCTCTAATTACAGACTAGTTACATTTATTTTAGGAAACCACCTCAAAAATTCTCAAATTAATGAAAAAAACCAAACAAAAAAACCCCAACACACCACAAACCAAAACCAACCCCAAATCACAAACCATCCCAAGACTCCCCACCAAACCAGGCAGCTGGACTAACAACCATTTAAGAGCCCTGCCTGTAGCAGGCTATAGAGAGGTATTTTCAGAGTTCTCTGAATGGTTCCTACATGGTTCCTACACAGCGATGAATACACCTTTAATCTGACCACTCTTCTCACAAAAAACACCTCGTGTCACGTAAAGGCAGAGTTAAAAGTAATTTCTCACTTGTTCCTGTCCATCCAATGCAGCATACCTGAAGGCCTTAAACCACATCAGCAAAGCAGAGCCGAGCCCAGGAGAGGTCCAAGAACATCAGGAGGTCCCCTCAGTCTCACTGGCTGGGGCTGCAGCAGCTGTCCTGACCTCTCTGTGCAGTAGAACTTGCACCTTTCATCTCCTTTATCACCCCAATGACTGTAGCCTTTTTTTAGCTGGACATACTCTATTTTCTTCCTGGAGAAGAGCTGCCTTCACGCACAAGCCAAATGAGCAAGGAAAACTTGCCCCCACAGCCTTCAATATAAGTTCAGCATCTCACAACTTTTCACGTCTTTGTTTTCGCAAAACAAGTAAGACTGAACAAGTGCACGTGTGTGCACATGCTGAACTTAATTACATTGAGGGAAATGGATATAAAATCGCTAGACAACAGAAAAGTGACGGGTCTTTGCACAGACCTTTGCACAGCCACTCTAATGGTGGCTTAATGGATCCTGGAGAGAAACTTTTCCCAGGCTTCCCTCACATTGTGGCCTGTTGAGCTACCTACACCTAGACATTTAACTCTTCTGTGTCCATGTTTCACACCTCTAGGACACAAAAAAATGCTAAAGACTTCCTCAGTACCCCCTGGAGATCTATGGATAAGCAGCACCATAACCAGAAGTACCATGAACTCTTCCTCCTCCCAACTTGCTTCTCGTTTTTGCTAGGGACCTTTTGAGGGAGTTCACTGGAAAAGAATACAGGAAAATAGTCCTTTAACATGATTTGCTCTTTCTGTTTTAAAAAAAAAAATAAATCCTTGCACAGGGCCATATTATTGCAAATACCCAACTTAAACTCCTGCACCTGGAACGCCAAGAGTCTGAGAGGCCTTGGAGCTGCCCCAGGAACACTCTGCTCTCGTTCCAGCCCTGCCCCACAGCACACAGAACTCGAGAAAGGCCCAACTGCTTGCTGCTGCTGGAAGTGAGATGCTAAAGAAAAGGTATGTGGGAAGGATATATAGTACCAAGGCAAAGGAAAAAGCCAACAGACCATTGTTTCAACTCAAGAGACTGAACACAAGCATTCCCTGTAGCATGCTTGCAAAACTTTTGCAAAGTAGGGACAGGGACCTTTCACCACCACAAAGACACTTTGCAGATTGGGGTATCCCAGCTCCTGAACACATATGTAGTAATTTATCTGGTGTTCGGAAATGTCTTACTTGGGGACCTTTTTAAATGCTGAAAAGAGCTGTCACTTTTCGTGCATTCCTAACACCACTTGACAACCTGTTAGAAAACACTCAAAGGCAAACGCTACACTCCCGGCCAAGATACATTAATCAAAGTCTCCCATAACGGTTAAGAATTAAGCTGAAAGCATCACATTTGTAACAAAATATTTCCTTATTCTTTTTCTTTCTTTTCTCTCCTGCAAAGCTTGACATTCTATAGCCCTGCCCAAAAGAATAACACTAGCTTGTCAGCTAAAACATACTAACAGCTAAAAATTTAACTTCCCATCCCTTGAACAGCAAAGCATGAAAGGGTAACATCAACATGGGTTTATGAGAAACAGATCTTGGCTTCTTTCCAATGAGATTATATGTTTGGGTTGATAAAGATAATAGCACTGACATAACAAACCCAGATTTCTGCAATGCATTTGCTTCACATTAAGAAGGAGTAAGAATGAAAGAGAAAATACCCGTTTACATAAATTGATTAAAAGTTGGGTAAGTGATCACAAAATACAAGTTACACATATAAAAATACATATCCTTGATGACTTTCAAGGGGCTCTGCAGGGCTTAGGTTTTGTTCTAACGAATTGGTTTGTATTTTTGTAAAGAACTGTGAAAAAAGCCCATTGTCATTAACAAATTTTACACTTTGAAAAGAATTAGGAGAGCACTGAAGCATGAAGATGACAGCTCACAGAGACGGAGATGGTCGTGTAAGCCGGGTGCAAGCAGTCTGAGAACGGCTGGTTGACAGGAGGTTGTGTAACTCGGACCAGAGACACACTAGCTGGCGTAGGAGCTGGAGAGCCAACCTTGCTAAGCGCTGATCCTAAACCAGACCTAGGTAGGCCAGTGCAGGCAAGCAAAGCCTGTCAGGGAGCAGGAGTGTGAAGCAAGAAGGGTCTGCTGAATTTTCCTGCTGCAAAAAGCATCTCCCGGCACAGAGCACACTTCTCAATGTGCCCCTTCGCATGGAGCCAGTTTTAAGGATGGACTGTGAGAATCACCAAAGAGCTGGGCCATACTGGCCATGACTAAGGAGTTCAGTCTGCACAGTTTATCTGAGAGAGGGTAAGGGATTATCAGAGATTCATCCAAGAAACTCTTATGAACCAAGGTATACAGGAGATTCGATTAGATGATCACAGTGGTACTTTCTAACTTGAAGTCTGTGAAACAGTTGTGTTACAGCCACAGTTACAGGGACATATGCCCTTCACGAAGGCCCTGGAATACTAATTCGAATGCCAGTTACCAAATGCAAACAAGATAGTTCAAATCTCGTCTAGACAAGACCTATGAAAACATGAAGTCAGCAGCACCAAATCCAAACAGTTGTGAGCAATGCTTGGTGATAGGAGTTCCTGCAGCCCATCATGACAAGAGTTTGAAAATTGGATAAGCAAATAAACCCGCAACCAAAACAAAAACTGTATCTTGCACTGGCAGATTCAGAACTGGTGGGCATAGATACCTTTCTTATGAGTCAATGTGTTCAGACCCCTTGATCACAGCTGTTTAACAAGCTAAAAGCCCACAGAAGTATGGATTTTATAACGTGATGCAAGGAATGTTCCATATACTGTGTTTAATAAACAGCATCAGACATTCAGAGACTCTACAGAAAGCAATATTGACCAGAAAGCTATGAGGACAAAACACTACATATAATTTTAGGAAAGATTTCAAGAACAGACTCACAGAACGGTTTGGGTTGGAAGG
>NW_009632825.1:0-15089 GCF_000690535.1 Cariama cristata | reverse complement strand
AAGAAGAGAGCGAGACCCCTGTGATCCCTGAACTTTATACTGAGGATGATATGGATGGGATGGAATACCTCGCTGGTTGGTTTTTGGTCACCTGTTCTGTCCACAATTTTCTGTAGGTGTGACCTTTTTTACGATTTCTTACTTGTTTAACATAGGAGAGCCAGCAGTGGCCTTGGTTCTCATGGGGATACATATAAACATGGGCCTTTCTGCATACCGATCCCACCGATACTTCAGTAGCAACTATAAACATCGAGCGTTATCAGGTCTGAAATGCAGACAGTGTCTGAAAAATGTGTAGCTGCACTTTCAGAAAGTGCAGTTACTTAGAAGGGACTTAACTGCAAGAAAACCTACTGAAAGGAAGAATAGCCCTGTTTTAGCCAAATCAGGACAGACAATGATGTTACATTTTCAAAATTTGTCTTCTCGATCCCATTTTCTGACATTGTTGCAGATGTTGAACATTATTTACTTTTCAAGTCATGGTATGCCTAAACAGCTGAGTGACAGAAGTAATGGCTTTAGGTACCCTCACGAGTTAGAAGTTCAGATGCAGGGTGCTAGGTTGGAGAATGCAAAAGAAATCCTATAGCAGTATTAAAAAATACTTCATTTATAGATACCCTGTAGATGAAGTGGACTAATAGTAATAATAAAAAAGCTGGAAAAACAACATTTATTGATTTTTACTTGGAAGGTTTGAATTAGAATTTTTTTTTTAGAGAGCCGAAGGTAGACGGATTGGTGTCCCTTATTTTAGATAATTCAGTCTGTGGTTCTTAAAATAGATAAGGCCTATCAGACACAGTTTAGGAAGCTATAGTTTAGAGCTATAGTTAAACATTAACAAGACTGTTTGTTTTTATTGCTTTTTATATTTTAGTAGAAACCTTAAAATTCCATTATAGCTCAATTGAACTTTCTTATTCAAGAGAAGTGATGCTTTTTAGGTTGCTCCGATACTGACATGTAAGAGTAAAATAAAAATTATTTTTTATTTTTTAAATGAAAGCTGTTAGCTGAATATTAGAACAGCAGTTAGGTAGATAAGCTGTTAAAGTGTGAAGGGCAAAATATACATAAGTTTCCAACACATAATAAAGAGAAATCCTAATTTCTTCTACTGTTTTAGAACAGAATTTCTAGTAAGTTGGTCAAATACAGACTCACAATATTACATTCATTGTAATAAAAGGCTTTTAAAGACCATCTTTGCCCACAGAGGATGTTAGTATGGTTATATTTGTTGTCTCAGCAAAAGAATTTTAACAAATTCATTCGGTGTCTTAATGGTGTGTATAACCTGAAACTCAGTGAAGGGAGGCTAAAAGACTGGGCTCTGCTTGCTTCTGCATTTGACTTTTTTATCCAACAATTTTCTGCTGCTGTAACTATTAGTTAATAGAGTATCTCTCTCTGAGTGCAGAAAGAACACAAGTGGACTTTTCACGCAAAAGTTTGTGTATTCTCTTTACAATCTGTACATTGCTCTTGAAAACACAGTGCAGACATTTATTTAATTTCCAAGCACACAACACATTACTTACGCCTTTTGCATAAACTTCAGTACAGCTGAATAGTCTATTTTATTTGTTTATTCCATCCTGTATTTTGAATAAATGTGTCCATAAAATCTTCTGTATATCGTCAGCATATCTATTGAACAATGCTGTCGGGCAAGGATCTTCTAATCAAATTTATGCTATCTGTCAATGTATGTTATTATGGATAGAGCATTGCCCTGGTTAGCTGAACTCAGATATCCTAGAGAAGTTAAGTATTTTCTGAACTTGACTGAAACTGAACTTGAGAATTTGAAGGCACTCAGCAGTTTTCATAACCAGGCCCTGTATTTGTGAGAAGATAATGAGAATGTACTAGAGTATTTCAGGCAGAAACAACCAGACATCAAGACACAAGTCATGACATAGGGCAGTGCTAACATCTGCTTCCTCTGTCATATTGCAAACAGCATCAAGAAGGTCCTCAAAGCTCCTGACATTGTAATGTTTGTCAAATCCCCCAGAATGTGGAGTTAACCGTACATACAGTATATCAAATACCATCAACCATTGTCACACTAGTCCTGTAAGCCATCCTTCCCAGAGTGGATGACAGCAGAAGATATCAGAGAGGCTGCATAGCGTTCCTTCCCTCATGCTGGAGCTGTAGTCCCAGACTAAACAGCTAACAGGAGCTGAGAGTATGGCCAAAACGGCAAATGATCAGATTGCTTTAGATTGATGTGAACAGAACTTGTTTGTTCTAATTTGGATGTCTGTTCAAATTATAGCAGTTTATTCAACACTACTTGAGGTCTTGAGCAGTTTTGTAATACGGACTTGTGCCCATGAGCCTCATCTTTTACATATAGGCTTAGACTCAACAGGCATTATCCTCAACTTGTAAAATTACATAAAAAGGGCCAAGTCTGGAAGGCTAATATAAAGTTTCCATGTGTTTATGTGGACAAATGGTTAAAAGTGGCATGGTTTGGGGGAGTTTTAGGACAAAAAAACCTGACAAAATGAGTAGGTATACCTTTATTATACTTTTTGCCTAAGACCATCTGAGCACATTAGTTTGTTTCCGTCTCTCCAGCCAACCTGGCGCAACAGGCATTACCATGCTGCCTCATACCTGCATATAGAGTACATCCTTCAAGTAACACAGTGTAAAGAATGGAAGTAAATTAATTTGAAAGGTAACATGACAATAATGCTACTAACAATGCAGATAGAGACCATGCTTGAATAACGCTCAATGATTAAAGTGTATTTGTTTCATTTAATACCGTGTTACCCCATTACAAACAACATTATTATATTGTAGATTTATTGACACGCTCAATGATTAAAGTGTATTTGTTTCACTTAACACCATGTTACCCCATTACAAACTACATTATTATATTGTAGATTTATTGATTTGATAAAGATTTGCTATATTCTTAAAGCATTAAAAATTATTCCTCAGGGTGATATTATGATTTCTTCTCTTTAATATGTTGACAGAGATGCTTAAATGTTTTTGGTGAAACCCTATTCCTAGGATACGTGCACAGGAGATAGAAAAAAACTTCTAACTCAACACTGGAAAATAAATAAATACATACAAAGTAAAGAGTAGATGTTAAAAGAAAATCTTTAAAAACTTAATGATTTTGAAGACCTCTGGCAGAAAAAAAAACCACCACAATACCCAAAGAAGGCAATCGGAACTATTTCTTTATCTCCCTTATCTTCATTTCTTATCCTCCTGGCTACGGCAAGAATAGCCTGAGAATTACTGTGTATTTTATGGTTTTACCTTCAGATTTTTTCCACACTTAAGGTTAAATGTAATGAAAGACAATTATCTTCATGTAAGGTGTTATATATTTTATTTTTTAAGCACCTGTCTCCAGTTGGAATTTAAAACACAGCATTAGATGCTTTTAAGTCTTCTCCTAAGGATGCAGGGAGGATTATGCATCTCACAAAGGTCACCAACATTCCGCATTTCAGGCAATGGGAAATATTAAGTGTGATTCCCCACTCTGCTTCAGAATTTGGTCATCCAAGCCAGGGCTATGGGCAGGAGCCTTGAATCACCTGAATGCAAACGCTGAGATTCTCTCCAGAGCTTAGTGGTTCATGGTAATTAAGCAGGGATCACTTTTTTCTTTCCAAATACAGGCAGGGCAGAGGTCATCCAACTGTACCATCCGTTCCCATTTTACTTACACATTGGTTATAACACTTATCTAAAAATCTGAAGACCTTACTGATTGCAGCATTGCAGCATTCCTTTGTAGCTGGTCTTTTGTAGAAAGGGACGCAAAATTAACAAGGTCAGAAAGTAGAAATAAAGAATGTGAATCTCTGAGAAGTTTTAGTTTTCCATATTTGTGAGAGATGTTTGTTCTCTATTAGGGGTTTAGGTTTATCTTAAGTTCAATTACAAATATAAAATGCACAAACAGTTACAAAAGCAAAAATCAGAACACAGATCTTTGATATTTCAAGATGAACTTTTTGAAATGAAGAATGATAATATTTTTTTCTAATTTATTTTGACTTCACAAATCCTTTGTGCCTCTTAAGCAACTAGAACAAGCAAGAAGTCTTGAAGGAAACTTTGCTGATAGATATCTAGTACTTTTTTGGGAAACGAGAAACTTGTTTAATACCTCTTGGATGATGGAAAAGAGTGTGGCCAGATCACAGAATCATAGAAGCATAGGATGGTTTGGGTTAGAAAGGACCGTTGCTCAAAGCCCCATCCAGCCTGGCCTTGAACACTTCCTGGGATGGGGCAGCCACAGCTTCTCCTTTCGGCCTTTAAACTCTCCCGGGGGGGGGCCAGCCACAGCTTCTCTGGGCAACTTCTGCCAGTGCCTCACCACCCTCCATATGAAGAATTTCTTTCTCGTATCTCATCTAAATCTTCCCTCTTCCAGTTTAAAATCATTATGCCTTGTCCTGTCACTACAGGCCTTGGTAAAGGCTCTCTCTCCATCTTTCTTATAAGCCCCTTTTATATATTGAAAGGCCACAATAAGGTCTCCCCAGAGCCCTCTTTTCTCCAGGCTGAACAACTCCACCTCTCTCAGCCTGTCCTCATAGGAGAGGTGCTCCAGTCCTTTGACCATTTTCATGGTCCTCTTCTGGACACACTTTGATACATCTTTCTTGTACTGGGAACCCCAGAGCTGGATGTAGTACTCCAGACAGGATTTCACCAAGTGGAGTAGAGAGGGAGAATCCCCTCCCTTGACCTGCTGGTCACGCTGCTTTGGATGCAGTCCAGGATAGGGTTGGCTTTCTGGGTTGTGAGCACACATTACCGGCTCATGTCCAATTTTTCATCCATCAGTATTCCCAAGTCCTTCTCCGCAGGGCTGTTCTCAATCCAGTCATCGCCTGTCTGTATTGATACTGGGAATTGCCCTGATCCAGGTGCAGGACCTTGCACTTGGCCTTATGGAACTTCATGGGCCTACCTCTCCAGCCTGTCCAGATCCCTCTGGATGGCATCCCTTCCCTCCGCCATTATCAACTACCCCACACACCTTGGTGTCATCCACAAACCTACTGAGAGTGCACTCGGTTCTACTATGTCTCTGATGAAGACATTAAATAGCAATGGTCACAGTACAGACCCTTGAGAGACACCACTTGTTGCTAGTTTCCATCTGGACATTGAGCTGTTAACTATAATCTGTCAGTCTGGAGTCAGAGTTAGCCACACTGGTGTGTTTTGCAGTTGTTCTAGAATTTTGATGAAATTCCCATCAAGTAAAACAAATAAAACATTAAGTTGGCACTGGTAATATCTAACAAAGAAAGATGTGGAAATTCCTTTAAATGTTCTTTAAGGTTCTCACCTTTCAAGATTTAGTAAGAGCTGGATCAGAGCTTGTCTACATACAAAATAGCTGTTGCCATGCAATTCTGAATTAGAAACATTTTCTCTAGGTTTTAGTTACATTTTCAATCGTTTTCTTAGCCTCCAATACATTTGATCTTCATGAAATGACAGAATAAAAACACTAAAAATAAATTTCATCAAAGCCTGTAAGCAGGTCTAAACATGAATATTGTAGGGCTGATAAGTTCTATTTACTTAAAAGTAACTTAAGCTTTTCCACTTTCAGATAATAAGAAAAATTCTACTAGAGAAGTGGAAGAAATTAAAATTCAAAACACGTCTATTTCTGCAGTTTAAGCACAGTCATTTTGTCTAATCATGTCTTATATGTTCGTTTTCTTTGACGTTATGAATTTTGTACTGAACAGGAAGAAAATGACAAAGGTGCAAAATGTTTCAGAACAGGGATTCTCAAAGCTGTCATTCATAGTATGTCTTTTCAAATCTTTTCCATTCAAAAACTCCAGCTTTATTGGAAACCTGTGGTGTTGAAATTTTCATCATTAAATTTTAATGATAATCTCCAGCAGTTTTGGTATAGCTTTATTTTGACAGAGATGACAAAATATATGTCCATTTAAATGCATTTTATATTGCTTTTGACATTTATATTTTAGAAAACACCATACCAATTTTAATGCACGTTTTCTTAGCCCTGATTTTTACTTTAGTTGCAGGAGGCTTGTTATGTGGGATGATTTATATTTATTTCATTCTAAGCTATATTTTGGACGAAGTCTGACTTTCATCAGTTAATATATAACTAGATTAGAATAATGTACAGATTATTAGCAGTGCACAAATCAAGGTCTGGGGCAGTCACTTGCATTGCAAAGGAAGATGGCAATTGTGGGTCCTTTCATTCCTTATTTATTTATCTATTTACTTATTCATTTATTTATTATTTTCTTTGCATAACAGGTGTCGGTGGTAAAAAGAACTTGTGATTTACTTTTCAAGATGGGACTAAAGGTAGGAATAAATAACCCCAGTTAAGAATAGCTGTATATACGTTAAGGAATTACTTCTCCAAAGCAGATTGTTTCCTGAGCCAGCGCCATGCCTAGCACCTAAGCAGTTAACACTCTCTCTGCTATACACAGTGAAATCATTTTGCAATCTTTGCTGAGACTTCAGACAGGACGAGTCACCTGCATTTCCGTCTGCAATCAGGCAACTGGTTTAATTGGGCAACGGCAGAGCCTTGCAGGATATCCTAATGAGCCTAATTGGTAGCAGGACTCTGACTCCCGGGACATCAGAGATAGAAACCAGACAGACAAAGAGACAGGTAAAGGCTATGGAGTAAGGGAAATAAGATGGAAGGGCTTAGCACTGCTATATACACCTCTCTGTATTTTTTCTTTTCTTAGTCCTTCTCACCACTTTGTTTACCAGCTCTGTGCCCATGGTACCACCGTCGATATCTTTCCCGTGATTTGAGTAGTCCTGCGGATCTTTTTATGCTTCTTGCGGCTTTTGTTCCTGAGTGATCCGAATATGCAGGGAGTCCTAGTTTGAAAAGCTGTCCGGTCTAATCACAAATCTACTTTTGCAACATTCAGTGCAGTGGGGGGAAGAAAACAAAAAATTGTAAAAAAATCTGATCAAACTCTGTGTTTCTGGGAGCCAGAATCTTCAGTGTAGTTTGGACCACCTCACTAAGAGTGTCCCTATCTTCAGCTGTCACAGTTCTGTCACTGAAACTCTTGGCAACAATTGAATTTTAATGAAGGTCTGCTGTGCTTTAGAATTTAAATGAGATGCTTGATAAAAGAGAGAAAACCTTCTGCATATCTACCTTATGTTCTTAATGCATTCCTCCTGGTAAAAATAAATAAATAAATACGGGATTATTTCACTGCTTGTTTTCTACAGAGGTTTCCTGGCAAAACTGAAAAAATAGCCTGAGTTGCACAGACCCGTTTCCATGCGGATTTCTCCCTGTTTCTGACAGAACCCAGTTGCTGTATGTGCAGCTCCTGTTGCTCTCTGCCTTCCTTAGCTTCCCAGGCTGGCAGGGACATTTGTTTCTGATAGTTTGAATCAGTGTCAAAGTGTCTGAGCGAGTAGCTTAGTGTGCCCATCCTCATCTGAGCAGAGTTTTGGCACTGCATCTTACCAGGATTTTTGCAGGTGAGCTAGTTATTAGTCCCTAATATATGATGGTTCATTTGAATGCAGGGTGCCGAAGACTTTAATAATGCAGTTTATCCTTTGCTTACTTTCACTTGCCTGAAACTAATTTTTTTTTCCAGGTGTGGAGCCTATCACTATATTTTGTTCAGACATATCTGTGTGCATATCAAAAGAGTGCTGGTGGTAAAAGGCTCAGTTTGCTGAACCTGTTTGGTCTCCACAGTAAGTTTTCAAGCTCGAACTGAGCCACGCATTGATTGTGGGGGGAAAAGTAAAGATTATGTATTTTTAGTAAACGTGCTGTGTTTTTCTCCTGTGCAGTATGTGACAATACCTAGGTGTAAATGCTGCCTCACGCAGATGTGCTAATGAAACTCCTGCCTTTATGTAACTGCTTTTTGGGGAGTGAGGGGAGCTTGAAGTGCTCATTCTAATTACAGATGTTTCTTCTTGTCGCTAACTGTAGGGGTATGTATGTGTGGGCTTACGTGTGTGAAGCAAAGATCTAGCTTGCAAACAAAAGATTTTGATCAATGGTAACATAAACTGAAAATATAATGAACTGAAAACCTTGTTGCAGAAACCCAAGATATTTACATGGATTTATAAGAAACTATGGATAACCTAGACCTAGTCTTCTGCACCACCAGTTTATTTGGAATATCTTCTCATGCTCACCACTCTAACCCAGCTCCCAGATTACAAAATTTCAGTACTCAAAGCAATATACAAAAGACCTCTGTAAGAGCAGCATTAGAAACAGAGAAGATGTGTCTAAAACACGTAGAAAGGGAATGGCAGCAGCTGGCACTTCTGACTATGGGCTGAAGTAGTTTTAACTGTGAGGAGATCTGCACTGTAGTAATTCTGAAATGGATTACCTGCTCTAAAGGTCACTTAAATCCATTGTATTCTGCATGCAGGAAGCCCCAGTTAGAAACGTGAATTCAACACTGCCCTCCTGATATCTCGTGAATTATCTCTCGTTACCTAAGCGCATCATCACAGTTCTTAGCACAGGCTACCCTTGGAAAGGTATTTGTCCTTTTGCCTACTTTTTTCCTAAATGACTAAATGAAATCATTAAAGGGGTAGGTTTAAGGAAGGTTTTGCACAGACATTTTGATATCTGAAAGGAGATTTATTCCCCTTTCCCTGCTCCCCATTTTGGTATCTCTCTATTGTCATAAGACATGTTTAATTTCCTATGCAAATCACCTAAAGTGTGACATGAAAGTTAGGAAGAGTCTAGAGGAAAACCAGGGACACTTAGCTGACAACAATACAAATTGTCAGTGAGATGCAGAGCAGGGTGCGTATAGGGGGAAAAAATGGTCACAGTAATCAGTGACTGATTTTAGTACAGTGTTACAGCATAGAATGGGAATGAGATTATCTTCATTCTCTTCTCAGCACTGATGTTGATGATGAACTGTTACATCTACCAGGCCTTTACCTTATGTCAATAAAATTGTACCAAGAATAATTGGAAGTGGGATGAAGAAGTACACCATCATTTATTGTGCTTGATCACGTTTACTTATTGCTCTGGATCTAGAAGTGAAGTCACTGAAGAAATACGCTTCATGTAGCATACAGGCATATTGGAGGCAAGGTTGTTGCTTTTGTGCTGCTAAACAAATTGTAATATACGTTTTAATATACCACTATAATTCTTCTAGCGCTTGTCTGTATGCCAAATACTGACTACTCTGTGTATCTCCTGAGCTCAGGCAGGCTGTCTTTTTCCCTTTTTATCTTTCACTAAAACCAAACAAATGCAATAAATGAAGACTCTTGGCCAATCTAAACTCCTTCTCCTGTGCTGGAGAGGCAGTACATCTGACACCTTGAGACAGTGACAGAACAGAAGAAAATGTCATCTCTAGAGCTGAATCCCTTCCTTAGACCCTCACTTCACTTCTCTGATGAACCTTGGCTCTTGGTTTCCATAAGCTTCACATGTAGGCCCAGGTTGAGAACCTGAAGGTTTTGAAAAAACAGATGCTTGCCTGTATGGTGGAGCTAAGTCCAGATCAGGCAATTCTGACAGACAGCACTAGCATTCTGGTTTGCCCTGCACACCCCTGTGTATGCAGATACTAACTTATATCAAACGCTGTTCAGTCCTTGATCAGTACCAATTTGATACCCATCTTCTTAAATTGTTGGAGGAAGATGGTTTTGGTCTTTGAGGTATTTATGCAAGGAAAGAAGAGCTGTCTTTGACTGTGACCCGAAGTTAGTCTGTTTCTGCCCTTGCATCCTTCTGACTTGAGGAGAGTGGTTTGGAGGCTGCCCAAACGGCAGACTTTCACCATTGACATGCTCACGTGCACAGGACAGCGATCACGGGAATATAAGAACCAATGTTTGCTGCACTGCTGAGGAAGGGTCTTGGCTGAAATCAGATGTGGAGTGAATCCATGTTGTCTCTAGGGTATAGAGTTAGATGCAGACCTTCCTGATTTCCAAGTCAAGTTTAATTTTTCAGAAGGAGCAAGCTGGCTTCTTCATTTTTAGATCCCAGAAGCCAACTGGCATGGTTGCGGTGGGGTGACTGGAGAGGAGCAGGCATGCAAGACATCAGGGAGTGAACCAACTTCATGTACTTACCAAAACATGTAAGGATAAGAAAATAAACACAGCTGCCATTTGGAGGAAGGGAACATCCTTTAATTGGTAGTTAATTGGATCAAGAGGACCCTTTTCAGACTGTTTTTACAATGGCTGGAAGTGACTGCTAGATTTCTATAGGGGTTTGTGCTGGGGCAGACTGTTCACAACTGATGTGGAAAGGGAAGTGGGGAACGAGGCAGCCAGTTTTGCTGATAATGCTAAATTTATTCAGAATATTAAGTAAGGAATTTGAACAGAGTGCATTTTGTGAAACTGACTGACTGGTGATAAAAGGGCAAGTGAGATTCACTTTTGACAAATGCAAAGTAACCCTGCTTGGAAAAACAATCCATCTCTACATATACAGTGAAGATCTTTAAATTAGTCATTACTATTCAGGAAAGCGATCTTGGAGTCATTATATGATTGCACCCTGAAAGCACCAGCTCAATGTTTAGTGGTGGTCAGACAAGTAAATAGAGTTTTGAGAACTGGGGAAAGAATTGAGAGGAAGCAGAAAATATCATTATGCTGCTGTATAAATCCATGTTATCCTCACATCTTGAATACTATTTGCAGTTCTGTTTATAATAATAAAATATTAGAAATGGAAAAGGTACAGAAAAGGGCAACAAGTATGATAAATAGTGAGAAATTGTTTCTGCATTCAAAAAAGTGAAACAGATTTGAGTGGTTTGGACTGAATAAGAAACGGATAATGAGCACCACGGCAGTGAGTGAATAAGAGAATGGTTATTCATTCTTTCTCATGATACAGAAACAAGGCAGAGTCAAATGAAAGCAGGTTTAAGTCAAAGAGTAAGAAATAGCTATATATATATTCCACAGAAAGTGTTACAAAATAGTGCAAGTTATTGCCATGGAATAATACATATGATAAAAGTTTAGATGAATTAAAAATCAATTACTGAAATCTATGGAAGAAATATTCATTAAATGCTGATAAACACAAAGATAAAACCGGTGACTCAAAGTCTTCAAGTTGAACATTGTTGTTATCTCAGAAGAAATGTGAGGGTAAAGTGTCACAGGATGTCTACCCTTTTCTTTTTTTTTTTTTTTGTTTTTTTTTTTCCCCTGAGATATGTGCTCTCAGAGACAGGACATGTTCGTAGGTGGACCTTTGTCTGACCCAGTACAACTGTGCTCATGTTGAGGCTTAATCACACAAATCTGTATCTCACAACGCAGGACAGTGTAACCACTGATTAAACCTGTTTTCAGAGCAGAATTTAGCCTGAAGTAACCCAGTCTGTTAACAGAAACTAACCACCAAGCTCCAAAAGGGTAAAATACTTTTATGATGTCCTAAGACTACAATGGATTGTGAATCTGCAGTAAAAATCATAGCTGTGCTTTCATGTGTAAAACTTTTCCTGTTAAGCACTACTCCAGCCTCTCTCTCTCTTTTCTTTTTTTGAGTTTTTTTTTTTTTTAGCTTCTGACCAAGACAAAGAAATGGCATACAAACACATAAGATTACTTGGTAGTAGTTGTGTAAACACCAAATGTAAAGAAGAAACTCTTGTTGCAAGGAGAAATTAATATATTTTATTGTAGCAGTTCAGTGAAGATTTTGTGTAGAGTAATGCTATGAAAAATATATGCAAGTGGCAAAGGGCTAACCTGAGATATTCAGACATTTCTCTCTAAGCTCAGGAACCCACGGTTATAGGTGATTTTGCTGTGCTTATTTATTCTTTGCAGCTGTCATATCACGTGCTAGAACTGGGAAGAGGAATGAATTTCTTTTCAGTTTAGGACTAGATGACAGTTTCTAAGAAGAAAGAAGATAGAAAGTTCCCACTGTGAGTCCAAAGATGAAGAAACTGGCCTCCAGGAATAAAGAAAAGAGCTGGATCATTTGAGAGAAGTATGGAGTACATCGTTTTCAGAAACACTTAAGAGCCTCTGAATCTGCGCAATCTTTGCTGAAGGGCATTTCACATCCCAGTATCAGTTTTACCTTAAAGAAAAGCTTTTATTTAGATATACCCTTAAAAACTGAAGGGTCCTAAATTTATTTCCAAACTCTTCCATGACAACAGAGAAGCTATTTGCATGTGTAACCATAAAGTCACCTTAGGTCTCCTCTTGCACACCGGATGGCCTCCAGCTGTCCCTCCTGGACGCAGGTCTATGGCAACGCATCCCGTGTCGTACCTGCTGCCTCTGGTCCCGTGAAGTTGTGCTAGATGTATATGTTTTAAGTAGCTTAATCCCACCCTTCGTATTACTTCTGTGTGACAGAGAAAGCACTTTTGGGAATATGAGGGAGCTCTGTCTACATGCATGTATCTCACAGCTCAACTATGTTGTCAGTTTTCATACAGGCTAAACTTTAACCTGGATTGACTGTCACACAGCAAGCTAGCCCACATCAATAGTGGAATAGTTTCATACATGATTCTTTGAGGATTGAAACAGCAGGGCTAGGAAATCTTCACACTCAGGAGCTGAGGTACCAACAGAGCTCCCAACGGCCTTGGAAGGTGTTGACTCAACAGACTACAGGGAGGTAAAGAATATCAAGGTATTTTTCTGGAGTTAAAGTGGGTTAAGCAGTCCATGTAAACATAGCCAGAGGCATAGAAAGATGCAAGAACTTGTTGAAAGGTGCAATTTATCCCCCTCCCACTCCTCCCCCAATAAATGCAATCTTCTCCTCTTTTCTTCCAAGTACCCCTGGCCAATGTGCACAAACACATGGTGGCTGTTTCTATAAAAGAGTTTGAAAGAAAATTAGACACTTTCATAGCATCATTAACTTTTTTCTTTTTAGTGGTAAGTATGCAAACAAACCAATAAAGTATCACAAAATTCTCCGAAAGTATATTTATTATTAAAATACATCCTTCCTTACTAAGGATTACAAGTGTAAATTTAACAAATATAATTATAATTAAGACATAAAATTTCAGAATGATTCCTGGAATTTCCCGTAAGCCTTACAGAACCTATTTTAAAATGACAGCAAATCAACCATACCCCAGCAGAATGTATTAACTTCAAAATGTTGAAATTAACCTTTCTGTCAGGGAATCAGCAGAAAATGAGGCTATGGTGTTTGAGACTTTGTTTTAAGGTACATCAGGTATTGAATTTTGTTGCGTTTTGATCTCCAAATGCATTTTGCCAATTTCCAATATGTTAACACTTAAAAGTTCAGTCATATCTAAGCTTAAAACTTTCAAATTAAAAGAAAGTTAATGAATATACATTGTGAAATCTGCTAAGAAATATTTGTAATACTAATAGATAAATTTCAAACACAACACACTAGGCAGATGGGATTCTATCTTTTCAGAATGAAATATAAATTAAAGTACTTTTCATCAGCTGAGCTTATATCCCTGTCCATCTCTCAATTCTTAAACAAGATGTCATTAAGATTAACAGAAATAAAAACATTTTTTGGTAGGGTTAAATCAATTATTGCAATGCAATCTTAAAAACTATTTCCCTTCTTGGAGCCGAAGCTATTTTTTTAATTCTATCTTTAGACAGAATTTTCTTTTCTGTGCAGCTATGTTTGAAAAGATGGAGAAGAAGTCCATTCATACACTTGAGAAGTTTCTCTATCATTTTTCTGCAAGTGTTTTATTTGCTATTTGCTACAGAATAAATAGTAAGTAAAAATATGTTTTCCCTAAGAGTTTCTAAAGTTTCCCTTTTTTCAATATCACCTTATTAATTTCTCTGGAAGGTTTCCCCTTTGCCCCTGGTGCTGACATATCTCCATGATATTTGCATAAGTTCATAGGGAATATAGCTTCCGCAGATGCAGGACAGGTGTAAATTGTCCCAGTGTTACTTGGGTAGATAAGGATCCCCTTGTAAGAAACTGAACCAGACTTGTTAGAAACCAACTAAGTGAAAAACCTACATCTTGCACCGTCGTGATTTCGTACTTCATACTTTTTTTCATATACGCTTTCATAAAACACTCAGAAGTAAAATTTATATCATAAAGCAACATTATAATTTCTACCTGTGTTTATTAACATTTTAATAGCATTATGCACGCTTTAGAATAAGAAAGAAGAGAAATGAGTTGAGCAACAGTTCTTACAACTTTGAACGACTAATGTATACATTCAGATAATGGGCTTTATACTCTGAAGATCTCAGATAGCAGTGATGGATTGATAGTCCAGGGTTTGGGGGTGGTGGTGGTGTTGTTTTGGGATTTTGTTGGGGTTTTTTCTTGTATTACCTTGTAACCTCAACCTAGAAAAACCCTCTCATCTGGACCAGATATCTGTGTAACACAAGCAGACAGTGGGAGTGAGAGAAATGTGGAGATAAGTGGAGAAGTAATACTTGTTGAGGCATCAGCAGAATGGTAGGAGCATGCATCGTGTATTGATCTTGACTCCTCTGCTTCAAGATATGCTTGTGCCAGAGGGGAATCAAAGTCAAATCGCTGGCATGCTTGACAGTGTACTCCTGCTTCATCACTTATGAGAAAGGAGATTCCATAATAAATAATCTGTCTAAATATGAGCCAAAGATTTTCTGATTACATACACTTACCAGCTATATAGTTACAGGTCTTTCAACTTAATATATTCATTCTTCACTATGTCCTTTCTTATGAGATGGGTTTCATTATTATACTTATTGATATTTCAGCATGAAACACTTTTCCCTCTGCTCTTACCTTGCATGTGTCATGCATAAAGCTACTAGGGAAACAAATTTATTTTCCTCTGCCTTTATTTGTTTCAGCTAATTTCTAGTTGCTCTTATTTATCTGTCATAGCATCATGAAATAATTAAGGGTGGAACAGATTTTTGGGGATCTGATCTGATTTGCTTCTCATTTCAAGGCTAATTTCAAAGTTAGATCAGGTTGCTTGCAGTTATTCTTCTTTTTAATTCTACTGTACATC
>NW_009632824.1:0-50124 GCF_000690535.1 Cariama cristata | reverse complement strand
TATATATAAAAACCTCTTATGAGATCAGCAGCAAGGCTTTGAGAGAATACGGGACATAAGTACTGTATTTGCATCCTTATCCCCTGTCAGCAAAAGGAAGTATTATAAGCATTGAGTCTGAGAAAGGCGTTACCCTGAATATCTCAAAAGACGTATCCTTTTTATGTTTCTGAACCACTACCACTGCCAAAGACATGGCAGAAAGAAAATACAGGAACAGTCAAAAAGAGGCCAAACTAGTACAACATTTTATTAACATGTTTCTGATTATGATTGCATCAGATCTCTTAGAGAAAGACGCACTTAAAGATTAACTTGTTAATAGAAGTTGCTTTCTCATCCGTATTAGTCAGTGGCTGGGTTACATACTCGGCATTATTGTTTTTATCCCCTTTCAAAACAGGAAGTAACCAGAGGTTTAAAAGGTTTCTTAAAGGATATGAAGAGATTTTTAAAAGTTCATCTTTCAAGGCAGTTGACAAATTCAAAATACAAAACCAACGTGCTCAAAAACAAAGAAAGGAAAAAGAGTTTCCTATTCCCCTAGTTCAAAAAAGCACCACTTTTTACACTTTCAAGGAACATCCAAGACATTTCCATTGCAGCTAGAGAAAGATGAAGCAAAGCAGACCTCCTGAATCAGAGAATATGCCTATTACTCACTTGGATGTGGGTCACTTTAAAGTTAACAGCCTGGACTTTGAGAAAAATCTGTTGTTCAGCATGGATTCTTCATTAGTTTCCTTGATGCCCATTGGGTAACCAGACAGAACTCAACTGGACATTCTACTTCTGGTCATTCCTGGATATTCTGGTCAAGCTTCACTTCTGTTGTGAAGGAAATAAGAATAATCCCAAAGATCCAGGGCCCTTGCTTGTGCTACATCTTCTTCAGGATCATTTGGTTTGATTCTTAGGCCAAATTTTAAAGACTACATACAGCTACCCACCTTAATGCATTTTCTACACAGATATAAAAATCTTCAGCTGAGAATTCTGGAGAGTCAAAAATAGAAATAAAAAACCAAGTCTGTACCAAGCTTCCCAGTTCTCATTATTTCCAAAGCTATTCCTCAGACTCCATGTCTTCTACAGACAAAACTGCTGAGTTGAACAATTAACTATTCTTAGCCAATTAATTTATTAAGCATTCCATGTGGAGCCCTTCTAAAATTGTTAGTGCAGCTAAGTTACTGATAGACAGTATCAGTAACTTATCTGTGCATTTAGTTAACTCTAAAAAGAAACTGTATTCCTGCAAAGAGGTATCTTTTGAAAGGAAAACACAATTATTACCTGATTTCCAATGCCTTAATTCAATAAAGGCTTTGGTTTTGCATTTTATCAAGGGAATTTGTATTTCTGATCATTATTCTAATGTAGTAACATCTACTGCCAGTTTGCTTTAAAACACCAAATCTTTATTCTGATGAAAAAGTCTTCACTTATGAAGAGTTATGGGAGACTACTAATCCAAAAGACAAAATCGTAAGATTTCAAGGATGTATCTGAAAGTCATTTTGTTACTCAGATTAGCACCAAAGAGAGAATGAAACCGAACTTTAACACCTTTAACACCTTTAAGGACCTATTGAGAATTAAATTTAATTCCTAAACTAAAAGGAACATGTAAATTGTTTCAGATTAGGTACAGTTTATACTTTTTTTTAAAAAAAAAAAATAAAACACTGATGGAAACACCACTTAGTACAGAATCCAGTCATCTTCAACTACACCAAGTTTCTGTCATAGCTTCCAAAATAATACACCAAAGAGAACTATTACTTTCCAGGTACTGAAAAATATGGGTGAGAGCCAAATACTATATTTAGTCACCTCTATTCAAATAAGTATCAGTTAAAGTTTCAGTGCAAATTCACTTCAGAATTCCTGTTCAGAATTAATCTAGTTTGGCATCAAAGCTTTCTACTAATTTAGTGTAAGTTTATTTTTTACGGAAATAAATAAAAACAGTACATCACAAAGCAACTGACCTAAGTCTTTCATTAGATTATTAAATTACAATCACCAATCTACAAAACATAAACAGTCTGCTTGTATATTTTAAAGAATCCTAGTTTTCATACCCATGAACAAAATGTAATCTTATACTGTTCCCTGGAGCACGCTCTCGTCTCTTAGAAGCTGCACTTTTTCTTTTTTCTTTGCATTGCTCTTTAAGTTGAGGTAGATCTTCTTTGTAAACCTTTAAGAAAGAGCACACTTATAAATTCAGAGATTCACAAGAGAAGCATGTTTCTGAGAATTCAGACATCACCCACAAAAATGTTATTCTGACATCACTGAAAAAAATCTCCGATAACTGTAGCCGGTTATTGTATAATGTAACTTGCTTTTAAATTACAACCAAAACTCTAATGGAACATGCTAGGAATACATGTAATCGCTTTTTTTTTCTCCATTGTATCTTAATATTTTGAATGCATCAAATAATTAGAATTCTAAAGGTTTTGGTCCTGCTCAGCTCTCAGTCTCCTCAGTTTTCAGATTTCAACAGGTCTCCATAAAAGACCAACATAAACCCTGTGAAGCATTCCAAATGCCATTAAAACTAAAATCTTTACCTGTCGACGATAGGTGATCTGTGTCTCTTGTTCAATTTCAGAGTCCAGCTCTGGAACATCAGACTGATCCGAATCTGATTCATCACTATTAGAATCAACCAGACTCTCTGCCACCAAGAAAACAGAAACAGAAAATGAAGCAACCTAAAGTACAAGCCAGAAAGTGTTTAAACTAACTACTTAATGTTTCTTATTTGGTAATCAATGCTCATATTAACTACAACATAAACTGCTAATAAATGACAGGCTGACAGGATCAATTCTGCTAATACAGTAGATATAAGTCAATTTATAAGTATGGTAATTCTTTTTGTTTTGTTTTTGGGAGTGAGTTAACTGTCACTCATTAAAATTACTTCATCATAATCATGTTAGGAGGAAAGGAATAAAGAAGAGAACGAAGTAATGAGTATAAAGCAGAAACTAAGATTTGCAGAAAACTAACAAGAGAAGTAAAGAGCTCCAAAGAGAAACTTGTGGTTAGGTGAGCAGCAATTTTTCAGGCAGATTAGGAAAAAAACTCAAAACATGTACAGGAAGAAAGTGGTAACATTTTTGATGACTGTGAAGAAAAAGAGTAGTCATTTAATGTTTCGGTTTTACAGCTGGGGAAAGTCAGATAACGTTGTCGCACAGAGCTTCATTCCAACAGAAACTGAAAAGAATTTCCTGGTTGATAAATGATAATATATTTAGATCTTTCTGCAACCTTTGATTTAATGTTACAAATTTTTTTATCAAGAAACCAGACACAAAATTAGTCTAGAACACAAATGGATTTTAAAAGATCTCAAAATGTAATTGCAAAGAGAGAATCGCCAGTTAGTAAGAAATGTTTCTAGAAATATGCAATAAAGAGCAATCTTTGGAACTATACTACTTCACATTTTTATCAGTGATCTGGAGAAAAACAATATTGTACCAACAAAGGTAGCAGATTAGAGAGTTAGAAAAGCCATTAACAGGACAATTATCAAGTGTGACAAAACAGATCTATGTTGCACATACTGTCAGACAGGTTATATATCCATGAACAAGGAATCTAAACAATATTTACTATATTGAAATTTTATCTTGGGAAGCAGTAGCTAATGATAAATTTGGGTCATGGAACATAATTACTTGAAAACTAATCCATATCATGAAGGATCAAACCAGATAAAGGCTTTTTGGAGGCTTCATCAAGGAGATAAAGAGAACTATTGCTTCTTTCTACATTTGGCATTGACAAGGCTAGCACCAAATCAGCATTCATCTACCTATTAGCTGGGTCCACACTGATACATATTCATCTGATCTTAGCAATTAAAGGGTGAAACAGCCTATTTCATTGTAATTCTATATACTTATTTCCCCAAAGGACTCTTTAAATTCCTTTAGGAATTTCCAAGTGAAGCACTCAGTTAATTGTTTGCTTTTGGGAAACTCAGTCATGAGAATAATTGCTGTATTAGTCACCGTTGGAAACATGATCTACATTTTTTCCCAAGCATTAAACACCTACAGTCTGCTTTAAAACAAACAAAAGCATTACAATGCTTAAATTAGCATCTAAATACTTCAAAATTTTAATTTAATGAGTATATACATCTTTTTATTTCCAGTGACATCTGGGCATCCAGTTGTTGTCAATGTAGTAAAGGATGATATGTATAGAATTCATAAATTCGTATCTAGGATCCGAACTTTTAAATTTTCCCTTTGCACAGGGAACACAGCGGTGGATTTTTTCACAATCTTGCTAGACTGAGCATGCAGGGTACAGGCAAGTATTAGGCAATGCGATCAGGTACTTCAGGCAGCTGCAAAGTTTAAAGAACAAGAATTTTATGCGGAGTGACAACTCTGAGTATTTATTTTCACTTGCACCAAATAATTTTACTTCTCCTTTAGCCTATCCTCCTCCCACCCTTATTTTTTTTAATAAGTTACTTACCTTGGGGTGCTATATGAAGAGAATCCTTCAACTTCCGGTCAGGGACAAATTTCCACTGAAAGACAGAATGATCAGCTCCCCCAATGGAAACAACCCACTGGTGATCATGTGACCATCTGACATTTGTCACGTGAGCAGAATGACCAAGATATTTTTTAAACTTTGCTCCTAGGACAGTAATAAAAATCTCTTTCAATATATGTGGAATAAATGTTTCAGAAGCACCTTAGGAAAACACATCAAGGAACCTTTATAAACAGTAATACAATTTATTTAAAATCTTCTAATTACTAGTGATATTTTAATTACTAGTGATATTTTAATTAACAGCAGCAACTTTTTGCAGTATTCCCAAATTCTAATCTGTTTTTAAGATAAATTTTTTAATCTGGATTCCAGGATATAATATCTTTAACAAGTCAAACACAAAGAGAGAAGAAATATGATAGTGCTGTATGAGGTGTACTAACAGAAGATTTTTTAAAATTTTATTGTATTTATTTTATTTTTTACAAATCAAGATTTTGCCAATTATTATTTCTACACTGAAAAGATGCAGTGATGTAAATGTTAAATGACGTGTATATTTAGCTCTGTGAAAGCACCTCCATATGTGCGCTCGTAGCACTGGTTCCCACTGTTTGTGCAATTTGAGCGCTAAGCACTTCTAGCAATTCATATCCCAACACCTTTAGCAGTAGTATAACTACATCAATTAATGTTTTCACTGACTACTACATAATTACAACACAATCACTGGATCAGTTACAGCACTCCATTATACAGTTTCTTGTGCCTTTTCTTTAGTTTTGTAATTCTAGTGCAAAACGGGATAAAAAGGGAATAAATTCAGTCTCCTTCAAACGGACAGAAGACTGCCTTCAAGAATGTATTTTTGGATTACCTCAGGTACCAATAAAGCCTTATCACTTTAAAAATAAAACCGGAAAGATTGAAATAAAGTGTTTTTTAATATCACCTGTTACATAAAGAGTTGAAAAAACTATGGGGGAATATCAGTCTTTTTAAAAAAATAAAAACAAAAAATCATTTCTTTAAGCACTTATTGGAAGACATATCCGAAGATCCGTCACAAATATCATGCAGATGTAGCTAGCATTAAATATGCAATGCTGCAAATTGCAATGATGCAACAGTGCAACTTTTTGTTTCCCCTTTAAAAACTTAAGAGATTTGATCTAGTCCCCAGGCAAACTTTTTATGCTAAGAGGACTCTTCTTAAAAGCTAGGGAACATTTCACAGGCTTTCCCTGATCATCATTATGTTACCAGCTTGAAGACAGAGCTCTCTGCTATTGATAATTTGTTACAGTTCAACCTGAATGGCATCTAGAATGGAGTTCTGCAAACAGCTCTGAAAAAATGAAGCTTTTCTCATCTAAAAAGATACACATCTCTCCCCTGTTCACTCAGTCCTGAACAGTAAACGCGAAAATTATACACCTAGCTTTAGGCTTCAGGTTTAAAAAATTAATGAGATTTGACTTTATTGCTAGTGAAGTTTTGAGGAAAAATATGTTGGAAAAGTTTTTAAACTTCAAACAACATACAGTGGCGTGCTCTGATTACAGGACCAATTTGCTGTTCACTTTTTTTTGCCTCTAAACATTTAGTAAAGTTATTTTTTCTAGTTCCTAGCCCAAATCTCCATCACAGATCCAGAGGAAGGAAGAAAACTACTTGAGGACCAAGGTAAAAATACATAAAGATATGTATCTCATAAAAGGGTAGATATTGCATCACCTCATGAAATTCTATAACAATAATAATAAAAAAGAACTATTTTACAAAACAAAATATATGTAAAACTTTTGGCTATCCTATTCAAAATGCAAATAAAATAATGTTACTATTAAGAGTTCCTAACACACCAGCCTATTACTGTTTTCCACCTTTAAGGTCAAACTAAACTTCTAAGAATAAATATTGGCCATTTATGTAATTTTCAAAAATGTCATTTTCTAAAACCTTTTTCCTGAATAACCAAAATTCAAAAATATAGGTTTATAACTGAACTTAAAGGTACTACCTCTTCTTAGACATGGGTATCGAAAGAGCTTTACTATTCCATAATCATCAGCTGTAACCATAACTTGCCCAATAAAATTTGCATCCACAGAATTTATATCATTTACATCTGAATATTTGGGCCAGATTCCATTAACTTCAAGGCCAGAAACACAGGTCCATGATGCCCACTGAATGCCTTTTAATTCCTCCTTGTTTGTTACTTCTTTTCCACCTAAGAACAAAAATAAAGAGCTATTTTTAAATATTCAAATCCAAGTGAGACAGAATTTAAAAATTACTTCTAAAACTATCCCAATCTAATATTCTCTACTATGACTAGCAGTATCAGCAGTAAGGTTTCTCAAGACTATTTAACAGAAGATCATGGGTTTGGTACTTCACAGTTTTTATTATTTCATGATATCTGCTTGAGGCTGTGTTATTTTCACAGAATCACAGAATTGGTTTGGTTGGAAGAGACCTCTGGGATCATCAAGTCCAACCTTAGCCCTAACACCGCCATGTCAACTAGACCATGGCACTAAGTGCCACATCCAGTCTTTTCTTAAACACCTCTAGAGATGGTGACTCCACCACCTCCCTGGGCAGCCCATTCCAATGCCTATATTTTTTAATGTTTATCAAAAAAACATGTAGCCATTCTAAGATAAAGTTTGGAATAATTCTGTTATTGGACTATTCTAGAATCCTGGATTATTTAGAGCAAAACCTGAAGAACTCATTTAGATCTGGTCACTGTAATTTACTGAGAATACCAATTTTATGCTTAGATCCTTATTACATTATTTCACATCAACTCTATCTGTAATAAGATTGTTCCAATCCCACAAAGTTTCATGTAAGAGCTTAAGTACTGAGTCAGACCAAAGGCCCATTTAATAGATACTGTATCCTCAGGAACGACCAGAAGCAGAGTGCAGGAGCAACGCACAAGAACAATGCAAGCAAATGTAAAAGTTGTGAGTCAGACTGAGTGTGCGCAACTGCAGAACCTGAGCAGGACACTGCCAACAATTCACCTCTCAGTCTTCAGTGGTAAACAAAATTGAAGGCAACCAGGCTGGGTATCTTCCTGTTTTCTCACTGTTAATAGGATTCTGACCAGTGGGAGGTGAGGGTATGGGATGTAAGGGGGAGCAGCTTCAGGTACTGTAAGGAGGTAAGTTTTCTATACAGAGATAGGGCAAGGGAGAACTCAAGTGGACTGGACTAAACAGAGTAAAGAAGAGCAATAGAGAAGAGATAAAGCAAAATGGCAAACAAATCAAAGAGGAAGAAAAAAAAAACAAACCACAAATCACACTCGAGGAAAAGTTTAACTACTACATACTGCTCCAAAAACTAGAAAGGAATTCAAGTGCCCTGTTTGAAGATACTTCAGCTCTGATGAATTAACTGCACCCTTTGACAAGGTTTACCTTGTAATCTCTTTCAATCACTAATCCATGTAAACAATGACTACTAATACTGGTTATATCCTTGACTAAGTCCTACAGATCTTGTATTAGGCAACTGTAAGTTCCATTTATAGTGGAATTTCAAGTGTTATATGATTCCGATCATTGTTTTGAAATATTCAGGAGATTTCTCTAACTTCACTGACTTTGTTAAACTTTTTTCATAAATGAGCTTTCACAATCCCACATTCTAATATATCAAGAAACTCCAGGCTGAAAGCTGGCTATACAACTTCAAATTGTTCCTCCTGTGTGTACATATTTGTTACAGTCTAATTAAATTCTCACTTACTATCTTTTCTTACATTTCTTGTATCTCATACAGTGCACAAAATCAAGCTTGTGCATAGAATGAATCAGACGCTTCAGCAAACAGAGTCATAAAAAGCTCCATAGAACTATGAATAATGTACAGTGCAAAGCCTAAGTATTGTATAACAAATGAAGGGACAATATAGTAAGCGGTGATGATAATAAATACTTGCCACAAATACGCTGAGTGGGAAAAATATAGTGGTATTATGTAAACAGTGTATATACACAGAAGAAACAAGTCAAACCTTGTGACAAACACTGCCCTTGACATATTGTAATTAGGACTACTTAAATTTGAAGTTTTAAAATATACGTACTATGTGACTACGTCCTCTGCAGAGGGAATTGTCTTGATAAAAACTGTTTCAAAACTATGGGACAGTTCAGTTAAGTTTTCAAGACGGCGTCGCCTTGAAAATATTTACAATAATGGGGTTGTCCCAAACTTTGATTCTGAAAACTACATTTTAATATTATGTAATATACTAATTTTCTTTAATAGTCCCCTGCTATAAAAGAGAGAAGACATATTTGAACTTGCGTTTTCAATAGACTGCTCAGTTAAATTCCATTTTGATACTTTTACTCATTTTGAAGATTGCGTGATTGAGTCATGTATGCATCACAGCTTCAATACTTCTTTTGTTTCCAGTGAGTAATTCCTAACATTGTGACATCCTTGTATCAGGTACTCTTATTTTCTCTACAGTGACCCAATTTCATTACACTTCCAAATTAATCTGCATTCTGATTGTTTCTATCTATTACAAATTTCTTACTGTAATAACTCTTTAAATTCCTCAGTTCCACTGCAAACATAGTTCTAGAAAACCAGATGACTCCTCTGAGATGCAACCTATTGATTTTTACAGCACAAGCAAATGGTAATCCATTTAATATCCAAGCTCAATAAGCACAAAGCTATTAAGCCACTGCAAAATTGAATTTTAATGCAATATTTTTCTTTTTCTGAAAAAGTGGGAGCAAAGATTTAGTTTTGAGAAATAAAATAAATTATAAGCCAGTATCTCTACCATGAAAAGATGCATTATAAAGAGTAAACATATAAGGATAAAAATATTTAACTAACTTTGCCAGAAAACACTGTACTTAGCCAAATACAGCAAATATTTATACAAACTAAGGAAAAAATTTCCCTATAATCCCATGCTTTGAACCAGGATCTATACTTGGCTGAAAACTACTATACATTCTTTCTGTAATAAGTAACAATTATCATAAAGGCAACTCAGAATCTTACCTGGCATTCTGTAAAAAAGTCTCTTCCCATTGCCATCATTGGTCTGCAAGTATTTACTGTCCGAAGACCAATCCATATGGGTGATGAAACTTAAAGATCCAATACATTCCCCAACTTTCTTATATCGTTGAACAACACCATATATATCCACAGAGCTGTCATTGGAACCAACAGCCAGGAAATTTCCATCTGGTGAATATTTCAGTTCATGAATAGCTTCTTTCCTGTCTTTGATATGAACAACCTCAGTCATATCTCTGTAGTATGAAAGAAAGCATGTCATAAGTATAGAGCAGCCTTATACTGTCAATTCCCAGTTTTAAAAAATGGACAAAATTGTGAAATGATGAAGTGAACTTTACTATCATATGTGCAAACACAATGCTGCTATTTTTAGAGTTGGGTAGGGCTTCATGGCCCAAAAAAGAGAAGGTAACAGTGACACAAAAAGGTGCTGCACCGAGCTGAGAGAGAGCAAACAAAAGGAACTGTTCAAGCTGGGTCCACAAAAAAAATTAATCAGGTGTATTACCAGTTACTTGTTCACTCAGGGAAGAAAACTTCACTGACATAAGACACAGATCTCATCTTCCCTTTAAAGCTGTGGGATCACAGCAACAAGGCAGCACTGTTTTTGTACGCATGATGCGCTGACAGCAGCATTCCAATACATGGAAACAATTTAGGAAGTAATCAAAATTTACTTCTTAATAATTCAATAATAATTAATAAAGCTAAAACTTGAAGTAAAACACTTCCTAGAACATTGCCATCCTTTGCAAATAGACCAATATACTTTTTCAAATGTGTTGTTATGGAACAACATGAACACATGTAGCACACACAACTTAAAAAATCTGAGCACCCTCAAGATCAGTAATTTAAAACAGAAATGCAACTCATCTCCTCATGTATGGTCACTACAACACACGTCAATATACATACAATTTACAAAAGTAATTAGGTAACATGCTTGAAAGAGCTAATAACGTATCTATTTTTAATTTTTGCAACATACCTGACTCGAAGCACAGTGAAAGAGCCATCCTTCATTCCAAGAGCGAGATGGATTCCATCAGTACTAACTGCGGCACAGCGAATGGGTTCCTCCATATTGCACCGCGCAATCAGAGCATGGTCTATTAAACTCCAAATTCTAAAATAAAGTAAGAATTATAAATGTAAGGAGTGGTTTGTAGCTGTGTCACAGATAGCATGAAGCCTGCAATTTCTGCAGAATGCCAGATATGGTAGCATTCCTTTTTAAAATAATTTTCCACAAGGAAAATCTAAGACAAAGGTGTGACTTTTTCATACACCAAAGAATATTCTTATATTTAAAATAGCAAAAAATATCTAATGAGAAAATGCAGGGGCAGATTAATTTTCTTTGACTTTCTGAATACAAAAAGAATGACAACATAAACTTTTAGACCACTCTGTGAAAATTCCACTATGTTGCTAATCATTTTAGCCAAGAAGAACATTAAAGAACAATTAAAGACTTTGTTCATTAAACATATCCTCTCCTATTAACAAGCCATTATTAGTGACTCCTTACATACAACTAGAAAACATTATAACATGTAAGTTTTTACTTAGAGATACCTTACAACAGCTATCATTTACAAGATATACCTGGAAATCTAGAGCATTATTTCAGTATTCATAACTCAACTACCGTTTTGCTTAACCACATTACACTTAAGATATTTAATAAAAATGCCAACACATTTAATTTCTAAGACATAAAAGAAAAGGTGTTTCTGCCAAAAAAAGATGAACTTGTAAAAGAGTAATTTACTGGATTTTCTCAGAATATAGGTTTTATTTACTATGAATGCATTAAGTTTGATGAAACTCCCAAGCTAAAAGTTAATTCGCAGCATGTAAGAAAATGAAGATGGTAAGAGTAAAAACTGTAAGTTTTTATTACAATTTTTTTCATTGTGAAATTTGAAAAAATTTTCATTCATTTTGTGAATGTCTAAAGTAACTCTTGAAAAGGAAACACAGGATACTTGTGTATGAGTGCTTAATGTTAGGTTAAATGAAATTTGTTCAAATTTTGTACATTTCATTTTTGTGAAATACACATTTCCACTGTATTTTATTACTGGAGAGCACTAATTTCATGCATAACTTAGCTGGTTCAGAAGCACTTCAATGTCACATTTTAATACCTTTAAAATGTATACATTTCTATTAGGTTATGTACAAAATGAGCTATTTGTATAAAACTACATGCAGTGAAGTAACAAACAAACACAATTTAACCTGACTGATCGATCATCACTTCCAGTCATTGCTAGTGGTTTTGTAGGATGGACAGCCAAAGCCCACAACTCTCCTTCACAGTGCCCCTGCATTATCAGGAAAGGCTTATTACGCTCATGCACCACAATTTCAAAAATTTCACTGTCTTGTGTCCCAACGAGTATATGGTCTCCTCTCCAGCAAACACTTCTTACAGACAGACCTGTAGAAGAGATTGTTACTGAGAGATTCATCCTGAGAATTTGTGAAACAAAGGTAACATAGCACATGGCAAAACATAAAAGTAAGAAGTATCCATATACCTTCTCTTATTCCTCCCTTTACTCCTTTTATCCATTCCATATAACACATACTGCCCTTGGAATGTTAATTTTTCAAACTCAGTGTTACAAAAATTCTAAAATAAAATGTGAACCTTATTTTAATAAAGGACTTGTAGCCAATTCTTGTATTACAAGATTTCTGACAGAGAAAGATAATATTGACATTTGCATCTGAAATTATGCATTTAACGTCTTTAAATTTCAAGAAAGGTAGCAGACACCATAAATTACAATTCCTGATCAAACCGCTGACCTTAGTACTAGCTAGATGAACCTAAATTATAGAAGTGACAGAAGCATCAGTGGAACATGCATTATATGTAATATAATCAAAGAGCCCAATTCTCCCCAGCTTGTTTCTGAGATTCTTTATTACATCTTAATAGTATCTGGAATTATTTTTCCCACTAAATAGAAAATAAAAATAAATCAAACTGAAACAATATATAGAGAGATGAAAAGGGTTTATGATGGAATTCAACACATATTTCTAACAAGTGAATTAGTTTCCAGGCTTACAGCGCAGGCGGAAAAAAACTGCAAGACTTGGAAACAGTGAATGGGTGAGTTAGCAGGCCAGTCTGGTGCATCTGGACTGATGTTTTAATTCTGACAAAGACAGCTTTCAAAGCAAAGCTCCTGATCGTGTCTGCTTACCATGCTTTGCATTACAAGATAGCCTTCAAATGCACAAATAAGACTCCCTCCATATGAAACAGAACTGAAAGATGTGCTCCAGGAGCGCACTCCAACTGCAATATAATGTTCAGTTCACTGAACCAGACTAGAGTTAACGCCCCTCAAACACTCCTCAAAATGCACACATACTGTGCTACTCTAAAGCTCCACATACCAACAGATTCACTTGTATTTTGCTGCACTAGTGAATATAACTACCTTACCATTCAGCCCTATCATCTAGGCATTACATGGCTATATTGTCTACAGTGATCACAAAACAAAGAAAGAAACAACCGGAATCTTTGATGAAGGATGATCAAAACATCTGTTTTAATAATTTGGAACTTCTTACAGTAGAGGGAGATATTTTGAAAAACAATTTGACTACCTAGAGCTATCTCTAGAGTCAACTAATTGCTCTGCAAGCCATTCACAGTGATACAGAACTTGAGTTCATGTTCACGGATAAAATTACTAAGAGGTGAGGCATAGGAGCAGCAGAAAATGCAATTAAGAAAATGAGTAGAAGGACAGGTCATAAAGGCAATCCTCAAAAGACTGAAGGGAAAAGATTCAGGAAACTGAACTCATTAAAGACAGGATTTTTAAGAAGCTCCTAGCTCTGTCATGGGCATTTGACAAGTAAAAAATATGAGAATGGAGTTCATGCAAGTGATCAAGAAGAACCAAAAAAGTTCATGGCAAGAGTCTGTTCTATCAAAAGTAAAGGAGATAATCTGGAGTGGAGAACAAAGTTGAAAGAATGAAACAGGGAACAAAACACAGCTTTCAACTACATGCAACATAGCTGAGAAACAGCAGCTGAGTAAATTTAAATTTAAAACAGAGTAACTGTACCATACGCATTTAAAATGGAATGTATTCCATCTTGTTGCAATACTTCACAATCTTGGTGCAAATGCCAAGACAATTACAGAATACAAAGATTTAACTTGTAATCAGTTATTGATTGACCCTGAATATCTGATTGCCATCACACATTCTACCACATTGTCAAATTCTTGGCAAGATATTAGAAAATAACAAAGTAACTGGGGGCAAAGAAAACCAAAAGCAATACTGTAAGTGACATTATTGCTTCAGTATTCTTGTCCTGAACCACTACAGCAACAATACCTAGAACACTGACAAAACATGCTATAGACTGCTAGGTATAAAGTTTTAGCATGACATAAACTGTAATTGAAGTCATAAGTATATGTAAGCAGCGCTTTAAATACTACGAAACTGTAGATAACTTCCAAATAGTTTTTATGAAAATCTGGATAACTAGCAAATGCAATTTCTATACCCTGCTGTTTCACATCATAAATCTCACTGTCTCTTCTAAGTTCTTTTAAAGCATTAATGTTCCTTGTTAAAAACTGCTGTGCTATAGAAAAGATGTGCATTTTACTGGTTTAAAAGAAAAAAAATTAAACCTCTGTGTCTACAACTTCATAGCATGTTTTACAGTAACTTTGAAGGACTATGTGACCTTCATACTAGTGGGCATAATAAAATTTCTTTTCTAGCAAATAGTTCACAGTAACATACATGGAACAACCTCTTTGGTCTTTTTAAAGTCTTTTCTTGTTCAAAACACTGGTAAATTTCCTACATTATTGGTATATCAAAAGTGACAAACTTCTTTTTACCTTTATATCCCTGGTCTGTTTCCCTGAGATCAATCACAGTAATTGGTTTAAAATTTAAGTCCCACAAGCGAACACAGCCATCCCTGCCACCAGTGGCAAATCCCTCTTCGCATGCATTCATGCTGAAAATTCCTGCCTAAAGAGAGAGGAAAGTTATTTTTAACAATATACAGAGATTAGAGATACCAATATGGAAACTGCAACTCTTGTCCACGATGGTATCGATTGTTTTCCTGTCCTCCTGCCTGTTACGCTGCTGAAAATAGCATAAACATATGCAAATAACACAAGTTTTAAATATGAAAGAGTCAGAAATTGAAACAAACTCAAAATGAAGAGAATTCGCATTCAGTGACAAACAGTAAGATAAGAGAATTGTTGCAATACTGCTTTCATCCTGATGATGATGATTGTAGTGGTGCTGCTTCTTAACCCTAGAAAGAGTTTAGTTTCATATCCTCTTGCCTTAGGGCCTGGTCCAACTCTCAAAAATGTCATCAGGAAGATTTCCACTGATCTTCATTAGGCTTGGTTAGGGCCTTTGTTGGTATTACTCAGTAACCATGCAACCAAGCAAAAAACATTTGGATTTTTTTACATTTTAAGCCAAGGAAGATTGATTTAAAAAGTAAGTTTCGAAGCAAAATATAAGAAAAACAGTGATCATTTTACATCGTTTAAAAATACATAATATAAGCTTTTATTTTAAAGGTGGATATCAGGAAACAAAATCTAACACTTTTTTTTTTTTTTTTACTCACTTGATACATGTTTTCTTCAGGATAATGAAGAGGCAAGCATAATATATCTATTATTAAAATAAAGCTACTGTATCCACATAGCCACTATATTCGATGTAAACATGATACATTATCTAAATAGCACACACAGTCTTTTTTTTTAAAGTACCTACACAACTTGGTAGTCTTATTTTCAGAAGTGGCTCATGCATTTCAGTAAGGAAAGATACTGAAAGGCCAACTTTCACTAATAAGCCTATCAGAAGTTAAAAAAACCTGTTCTATATTTATTGAAAATACTTAATATTCAGCTATGACAAAAGAAAACAGGAAAGCATTAAAAAAATATGGAAGGGAAAATCTGTCTCTGTAACTTCTGCCCAAAAGAAGGCAGAACAGCCAACAACATACATATACCTTCTATATTATTATTCTGAAATCTCAGTTTTGTAAAGAAGTAAATATAAAGTTCCAATAGTTTCTTTGGTTGGGGGTCTGGATTTTACAGTAATGAAGCACATTAACCTCAAAAGTGAAAGCAATTTACAAAGGAGAGATTGGCTTTTAGGGGAAAATAAAGCTGTACGCTTACATAACAAATTAGCATCCAGTGTT
Organism: Cariama cristata; assembly: GCF_000690535.1. Lineage (NCBI taxonomy): Eukaryota > Metazoa > Chordata > Aves > Cariamiformes > Cariamidae > Cariama > Cariama cristata. The sequence continues at coordinate 34,224 of NW_009632824.1, read as the reverse complement.
GTGGCGCGTGAGAATTCCCAGGTACTCATGACTACTCTCTCCTACCAAGCTGTTATTTCTTCTTATAGTAAAACTAAGGAAAATATCATAATGGACTGATCATAATGAAACATGGACTGTGTTTGCTTCTCTAGCATCATGTAACAAGACTATCATTTTTCAAGTTGAGAAAAAAAGAAATCTCACAGCTTTCGCAAAAAAACCCCGTATTATTACTAGAATGTCAAATGACAATCAAAAGTGAAAGACTAGGGTGACAGAACTCAATTTTTTTGATGTGTCATGTCCATTCTCAGGATACAGACTTTTAAGACAAGCTGTATTTTCAGGAGTAGCATGTGCCTAAACAGAAATGCAGTGGAATTTTTAAGTCATAAGCAGATTAGAAGGTTAACTCCCATGATCTCTAACTTCCTGAAAATCCTCTTTCAGTTTCTTCAGGGGTCTAGAGATTTTTGAAAACAAAATCCAAACTATTTGTTTCTCTGTGTGTGTGTCTGTTTTACTGCATTAACCTTTTAGCATCACTGAGCAAACAAAAGGCTAGAGGAATTTTGGCTCATTTTGTACCATATACTGAATTCTGCCCAAGTTCTGGCATATTTACATCTTTTACAGCTCTTTCTGGAATGCAACCTTGATAATAGAATTATTGTCTTTCCTCTAATTAACTCGTTCTGAAATCCATGATTTAATTAGTCAGTATTAAAAAAAGAATCAGACATTTGGCGATGTGGGAAGCTGGCTGAATGTTCTGAAGATGAGATCAAGTGGATCCAGGATTAATCTGTTTTCCATTTCACAGAATATCCTTATCTTGAAAAGGACATACTGGTTGTCAAGGAGATTTGGCAGATGTTGTGCTTGCTCAATCTCTTGAAATGCAGTAGGACATTCTCATTTCAGTCTATGTGCCACTGGAGCAGAAGAATTAGATGAAAACTAGAAGAAAGTTCCCTTAATTAATGAGGGCTGTAAAGTACCTAATAGAAGAAGCTGAGCTTAGTTACTCTTCAGTTAATTGTTAGGCTCACATGAAATGGGGAAAAGACAGATTCTTTAATCTGGTAGCTTGGCCAGTCATAATTCTTCCACTAAATCCTTCCTTTTAGAAACTGTCAAGATTGTTAATGCAAATAAAACTTGGAGTCTTTATGCTTCTCTTAATCCTTCAGCCTAAAAATGTCATTAACAGAATTTGACTTTTGACGGTCAATAGCCTTCATAGCAGTAATGAGAGGCAAACAATTGCATTTACTTTTATCCAACTGAATAATGTGAGCAACAATGATTGAATGTGCTCCTCAATCAAAATAAAAGGTGTAAATCAAAAGTCTTCCATCTTAGTTACAAAGTTACAAAGTTACAAAGTTTGACACAGGGACTGCATTCTTCTGTTACAAATTTTTCATTACACTTCCTAATGAATGGGAAACTTCAGGAAACAACATCTCAAATCCATCAGCAGTTTCCTCAGAATGCAGAATATTCCCTATTTTTCCAATATAACCATCAAATCTGCGTTCCCTCAAATTTGAAAAAAGAGTTGAATGAGAACAAATGGAGAAATAAATGTGCAGATATAACAGAAATGATAGTTGAAAGCTGGAGAAGTACAAGAACAACATGACAAAGATGCTCTCTACTGCACGAATATTTTGCCACTGCTTGTAACCAAGAAGCTTCCAAGAGTGAGGTAGTCTCAGGTTTTCTATTGCTGCTGGGCCTATCTTGCCTTCAATGGACAAAAATAACAAGCATTAATTTATCTATATGCAGTCATTTATATAAAATCCACCACACTAATTCTGACTATGCAGTTCCTAAAACACATGACTGCAGTTAGCTATAATTAGGACCAAGCTTGAAAGAGCATATAGAAACTTCAGAAGCAATCAACTACTACTCAGCAGCATGGAGAACAGAGATACTATACCAGTTCAGTGAGAACTTCAGTGTCTCCTTTTTACTCCTAGATACAGTTCAGACGCTAATACGTAAAGCAACACATATGCTGGGCACTTATTCTAAGACATTGTCTCTCCCCATATATACTGCATAGCACAGAAATGGATTGCAAACATTTAAGGTTTGTGTCAGTAAGTTTACAGTGGAAAGCTACTACTGTGAAATTTAATCTCCCTATCCAACAAATCACCCATAAAACAATTTAAAAATGGGCATATTACTACAAAAATCTAAAATAGTTGCCTATATACCTCTCATTGGCTGAAATACGTGGACAATTACCTTTCAAATCCATGACTAGTCTAGGCAACAGGAGAAAAATACTGTATGCTTTAATCTGTTGGCACATGATACCAGTTTAAAACCATTCATTTAAGTTCATTATATTGTTTCCATCTATATTTAATTAGTATTCAGCCGACTGACATAGGAGTGCAATAGTTTTAACAGAGTTTCTGTTATTTAACCTCGAGTCTGTTATTTAACCTCAGTTTCTGACATCAATCCACACAACTTTAATGTGTACCTCTGAAAGACTATCTCAAAATAAATTATTCAGCTGCTGAGAAGGCATCTTATGTACATTTACTATGCAAGGCAAAGGCATAGCACACAAGAATCTTTTAAAACATAGTGTTTTTGAATAAGCATATTACTTTGTTTTAACACCTGAGTAACATCTTGTATATATATCTTAATAGTCATGGACTACCTTGAATTTAGAGTATGTAAACTGATAAAATAAATAGAAGACTCTATAGTCTGTTCTTTACGCTGGTACAAAAATAAGATATCTAATAAAAGATTATTTTTTTTCAGTCAAGATATGTATTAACTTTCCAGAATCGGATGCACTGTCTATAAACGACCACCTGAAGTACTACCAGTGCCAACGAACTTACGTATGCTTTTATGTTTCTCTGTTTTCTTTAGCCCTTTTAAAACTTTGATGATCAGTAGTATTATTAAGGAGACCAGCAAAATTAGAATTCGAATTTCCCATTGCTATCCAGCTTACCCTGCACATGAACTCTGTGCTTTTACTCTTAACCCCTGTTAGTTTCCATCTTTTCCTAATTTTCATTTTTACTTCTACATTAAGTGGAGTCTTCAGTCCTCTTCCAAATAATTCTCCAGTCATCCTGACCTATTTGCTTTCAACCTTTTGTTTCTACTCAAACTCAGATGGGAATCTGCTGGAAACTCTTCTTTCCTCTGTCTACAGTTCTTATTATTGCTGTGACAGAAGACAGATAATCTGGCTTTGCTGTGAATTCTTATTTTGCTTGCTAGTTTTAAAGTTGCTATCTGTTTCCTTGTTTGCTTATACTGGGACAGCATGGTTTATTTTTCACATTGAATTACTCTTAAAATAAGAAACATCTTTTCAGCTAGGGTAACTCTAACAAAGGTAGCCAACCTTTGAAAACAACTCATTTTCTATATTAATGCAGACCACTGTCAACTGGATGGACTATATCCCCACATCACTAACGTGCTTTAGAAAATGTTTTCCTGCATCTCAGATACCTACTGTTTATGCTGCAAGAAAGGAATACATGGTACTTTATACAAATAATGACATATGTTTTCCTTGAATAAATTTTCAGTTTAATTAAAGCCTGTTGCAGAGTAACGATGCAGGATGATAAACAGGTATGCTGGGATGACAATTTCATCACTAGCATATTGAACAGAAATTTGTATCAATTCTCTACTATGCGCACACTGTGCTTTTAACATCATATGCACATCACAAATGTTATCATTTACACTTAAATTTTCTTTTAAAAGAATGGACAAGAAGGACATGATTTGTAAAACTAAGTACAAAATAACTGTAAAATACAATGGTAATGGTTTAGTATGGCTGAAGAGGCACTCTTATTCCAAGCTGCTGTATTTTGTGCTTACAATAGCCTAAAATTATTATCCTTTAAGGTAATACTATATTGAAAAACAAGGTTTCATTTTGTTGGAAAGTAAGCTTCCAGAAGAGATTTTATTGGGGTTTGTTTCCCCTGAAATTGGTGAGATTTGTAGTGACTCTAATCTCTTCTGAAAACAAATTCCAAAGCCATGGACTAGTGCCCCTACTTAATTTTCAGTACTGTAAAGTACAATTCCATTGAGCCTAAAGGACAGAGCCAAAAATAGCAGGCCAGATGAGACCTACTTCAAGGTCACCTGAGCTCCATTCACTGACGCTACTAAAGATAAGGAGCAGAACACTTCAATTTGATCTTGTGGTCAACAAAGAACCTACACAGCACATAAGGTAATGGAGCAGCAAGCTCTCATCATCCTATGTTTATCAGTTGGGTCATTTCACAGTGAAACAGCAGAAAAGCACTGCATTACTCTGAGAAGTAAACTGCTGCAATTCTAAATACTCCAAGTAACAAATATGTGAATATACAGGTCAGGTGTCTCCTACAGCACGGAACAGGATGGGAGGGTATTCTCCTGATCATTTTTGGATAGGAGACAACATGCATTCTTTCCTCTGGGAATCCAGGTCTGCATACGCAATATAAGCATTTTAAAAATTTTATTTCACGAACTTCAACATTAAAAAGTAAATGTCCATGTCAACACAGGAAAATACAAAATAGAAACAAACACTACTGAACACTAAATATGAACACTAAAATCAGATCTGAAGGCATAAAGTAAGAATCAAGGAATATTTGAAGGCTAAAATATCCTCTCATACTTCTTGGTTTATAATTTAGGCCTTCTTGAATACATTTAATATTTCTATAGGTGCATGCAGGAGGGTAGGCATGTTGGTGTATACGTATTTTTTAATATACATACACTTATATGTATATAAAGAAACCTCAAATGAAAAATAGTCTAGGATATGTTTCCCATACTTATGTTCTCCATAACTTTATTTTTGTTCATAATCAGATACATGGTCATTATACAGCTGTCTGAACAAGCAATTCAATCTCTTTTAAATTAGTTAATTCAACATGCTGCAACTGTCCTGAATGTACATTTCTAAATCATCGGTAAACCAAGAGGCTCCTTACTACAGCCTGACTGCAACCTCTCCCACATACACATCACTCATCACTTCTTGTCCCCTCCATTCTACCTCATCAAATCATATACAGTGATTTTAATACTTCAGTTACATACATCATCCCACCCGGTCCAATACTGTCAGTTAAAAAAATGCATTCTTATATGAAAGAATAATTAACTGTTATTGATTTTTACCTAGAATTTCAAAGCTGCAAAACAGGAACTCATATGCTTGATTTTTCACACTATTTTAAATTGTTAATAAGGGAACTCCAAATATTATCTGGAAAGTATAATGCTTTCCAAAATGAAAATCAATCTTCAACCAGCAAATAATACAGCTTCATAAAGTTACCTTAGCAGTTTCATGCCTCTTAGCCTAAAACAAGCAGTAATTGATTGGCTTTGTTTTAAAAGTGATACTTGGACAAGTTAGAAGTTGAATCTTGCATTATATTACCGTATATGACTTACTACCATGAGAAGAAATGAAGACTCTCATAGTTTGGCATGCACAAATTAGACTGCAAACCATTAAGTGTTTTTTTGCTGTCTACTTTAACCACAAAATCATATGCTTTGAAAGAACATAGAAAATACAATGAAAACTTAAGTGGTAAAAATATAATCACTATACAACTGCATTAAACGTTTCAATTAAAAGTGAAAGAAAATCTTACCAAGTGCCTTCGAAAAATTTTATTAAACTTTCACTGATACATTTTCACTTTTCAAAGCTGTATAACTGTTCTAAAAAGCAGAATGAATACAGCAAAAGGCAGCAACACAGGACAAGGAAGAGTGATTGAGTCAAGCTCCAATGACTAAACACATGTGTCTACAACAAGCTAGGTGTTCAGGCTTACATTACAGTTCAAAGAATCAATGGACTGTAGAGAGCTATCAGACAATCAGTCAGCAGGACTCAATTCACGGAATGAGAGAATAGCTGATGGGGGAAAACTCTGCAGAGCTCCTAGCCCAAACCCCTGCTCAAGGCAGGGTCAGACAACAGCAGATTGATCAGACCTGTGTCCAGCCATGTTGTGAGTATCTCCAAATGGACAGAGATGTGGATGGAGACTCCACAGAATGTCTGGGGACCTGTTTCTTTGTTTCAACATCAATTGCCTAAATATAGGAGTTCAGGCCTTCTGAGATGTTTTTGGATTAATCAGACATCCACAAAAGAAAGTCAGATAAAGCAGATCCGTATTATTTGGGGGAGGCAGCTATATACTCTACTCCAGTATATAAAATATCATGATATACACCCACACATGGCTAACTGAACAGACTAATACTTCTCCACTTAAGCATAAACTTAAACGTATTCCAGGTTCTATTGATTACTCACGAAGTCCCCCATCAATGATAATGGGAGACAGTACATAAATATACACCTAAATGTACTTCTCAATCTACCCTTCACCTTCTACCATAACAGCAATCTTAAGCAACAGAAAGGAGAGAAAAATAAATATATTCAAATTAGACATCCTGAGTCTCTATCATTACAAACACAGACCAGGTGATCTTGCACTGCCCTTTCCAGCTCTCCAGATATTTATTTAACATTTTATATTAATTTAAAGAGATATACTTACAGCATGTGCTCCCTGTATTGTCCGTACAAGGTTGATTCCTTTCCATACATATATATCTCCATTCAGTGCACCAGAATACGTCACTTCATCCCTTGCACAGGCTAGGCACAATATAGTTTGGAGATCACCAGTTTTGCCAAAAACACCACGTTTTGGTGTCAGTGAATTGCCACACAAGCTCCAGAACTGCAACAAAGTAATTTAGAAAGATGCATAGTTCGCTAATATCCTATAATTTAATATGTACATCTGAAAGAGAAGTACCTTACCTCCAAAAGACATCATCATTCATACCCTTTCCTTTGCTTTAGTTCTCCAGTTGGTTAACAACTTTTCATGTTTTTAACCAACTTTATCCTTCCATAAAATCAGCACAGCAGACTAGCTGGGAAGGAGTTTCGGGGTATCAGCATTAAATCAAACAGAAATTATACTTCGAAAGAATTTCAAAGTCAGTTATATTTTCAGTCATTTTTGAAAAGCGTTTTATGATAGAATCATCTGATCTTTCTTTGACGTAAGACTTCCACTTTGCAAATGCTGCATTTGTACTTTATGTTACTTTAGGCATTTAAAGATGCAATCTAAGCATTTCAATTTCTGATAGGGCTGCCATTTGCTCTGTTTAAAAGCAGCTGGGTTTATTACAGACTTACCACTTCTCATCAGAATCACTGATCATGCAAAGCAACCATCTAAGGCAGATATTTTTGAGAACTTTCTAATAAACCATTAGCATATGATTACAGCAATCACATGAAAGTGAATTTCCTCCTAGGTGATCCAACAGGTACTAATGACTCCTAAAGACATGCAAAGTCTCTTGTCAGAGCACAATACTTCTCAACCAAATCTCCAGCGAAGCTCTAATTTCTGAGATCTCTGGACAAGTAGCACTTGCATATTCCCTTCAAACTCTCCTGTCCAAACATGTAAATGTGCAACCAAAAGTCAAGAAATTGCTGGAGTAATCCAGTGCAAAATCTGAAAGCATTTATTTCATCACTGCTGACAGGTTACTCTTATATTGTCTCAGCATGTTCCCTGTATACATGTTTATGAAACTGTATTTCACAGCAAGGTTCTCTGCTACCAATAATCTATTCAAAATTTTGAGCAGAGACTTCAATTAATACAGGATAATGTAAGCAGTTACAATGAACAGATTTTTGCACTAACAATACTGTAATTAAGAATTAGCCGTATACTGATTAGACAAATGCCTGTATCTTAACTAGTATTTCTTTAACCAAAGTACACAGGTCATAGTTTATGTTGTTGCTTGAGAATTAACTGCACAATCACTGCATAAATCAAACACCTAGCTACAATACGGAAGTAGGTAACATATCTAAGAAAAGTAATTCCTCAACATCAGTTCATTTGGAATTATCTAGGTAACTTGATTAAGTAGTATTACAATTTGCATAACATATCATGTAAGGAAAAAAAACTATAGTATTGCAAACATGAAAGTAATTAGTGATATCTGAAAGAACAAGAAGCAGGGATGGTTTAAGAAAAATACACATCAACAAAAATCTCTTGGCTGATCCAAATGCCTATAAATCTTTAGGATTCAGATTTTTAGTTAATGTTTTCTCAAAGGAAACACTAATTATTTTTAAAATGTTATTGTTATTTTAAAAGGCTTTGTAGAGCCTTAAAGTTGCTCAAATAAACTTTTGCTTATCTAAATAGGTATGTTTTGACATCATAAAGCCACCTTAAATACACTAAATCACTGTTGGTAAATATTAGTTTACTATTGGTGTAATGGTCCTTTTAGATCTTGAATCTTAAGATCATTACTATTCCAGCTCATGGAAATCTGTAAATGACATGCTAACCACTGTGCTAAATCAAAGACATATGCAATCTAGCCCACACATTGAACACTTTTTCCAATAAAACATTAATACATATTAATCTAAAAGTTCATTGTACAAAAAGCAACACGTTTTTCCCACCATAGGAACCCACACATAAGAGCAATACAGAACTTTCAAGCTGCCATCTACTGCTGTTATGTGGTAACACAGAACACAGTGCATGGAACAAGGCAGTGACTTTAGAAAACATATTTGATGGCAGTCAAGCATTGATAATCCTGCTGACAGAGTTAAATCTGAAAACGAAGCTGTTTCTGCACGGCAGTTGGTACATGGATCAAATATAATGACATGAATTGTCCAAATTATGAATCCTGTAACAGCTACAGAGTGCTTAAAATGACAGACATAGGAATAACAGCAGGGAAAAGAAAAGAATTAGAAAGATCAAGTGTTTTCCTTTCTCTTTCCACTGTATCCACATACTCTCTCAAACTGTAAGAAATGGGTTTTCAACTGATTTCATCTCTGCAGTGTAACAATTATTAATTGTTCAAGAATCAGAGACTCAAGTACCTGGACTGACCTTAAACGAGTTCATCCTGTCTTATGCTACTTGGGATTTCAAACAGTATGCTTTAAACAACCTAAATTTTAAATTACATTATGATCATCGCATACGATGCTACTGACATTGACAATGATGCTTCATTCCTTCTGCATTCCTTCTGTCAGGGTATGAACTCTTTTGAGCAGAGATGGTCTGTTTTCCACTATATATGTATCTTGTAAAATGTCTGCTGTAGTCAAGTGTGATCCATGATTGCAGTTCCTAAGAAGTAGTATTATTCTCACAGAGGACCTTTGATATTATAATTACTTATTCCTTTTAGATTCTATTTGTCTATATTTTATGGAGTATAAACTACTGCAGCTTAAATATTCTATGAATTAATATTTATTTCATTACCTTGATGTGTTTTACGCCACAGCTGACGAGCTTGTTTGGCTGGTACAAATCCCAAGAAATATCAAATATCTGCATAAAAAAAAAAAACAAGGATGTCAGCAGAGATGACCTTTCTAGCATGGGACAGTTAAAACAGTAAAAACTTGGAGCAAGTCAACGGACAGTCTGAAATGCTTTAAATGAAACTACTGGAATGACTTTTTTATCCTCTCATTCAATATTGAAATTGCAATGTATAGCTCTTATTAGTTCTGTTTAGTTTTTTTCCTAGAGTAATTACAACACGTTATAAAACAACATTAAGGTTCATTTACAGACTGGAAAAAATTAAGCATTTATTTGCATTTTGATTTCCCATATGGGGATTAGGGTCTAAGAAGTACATTAATTTTGCACTTCCTCTACATGCTTATAGTCTCTACAAACCATACACAAATAAATGGTGAGTTACATGTTTTACTTTAGAAATAAATGTATATATCTTAAATATCTTCACATATGTTAATACATACCGAAGCTTTATGGAAATTCAATTTCTAAATTATAAAATGTTTTTTGTTCAGACAGAGCTCTAGTATGTATACACAGACATGGTTTAATGAACTAAAATTACATTGACACTCAAATTCTTTAGTTATACTTACTCTGTCTGTATGACCAGGAGCCATTGATAACAATTTTCCTTTTCTCCAGTCCCATACACAAACTGTGTTTTTCGAATCCAAACCAACTGATACCAAACGCTAAAAATGTCCAAATTAAATAAATAAATAAAAATAACTCAATATATTAACGAAAGCTAGAGTCACCATTTTGAATGATAACAAATTCATAACATATCTGAGTTAAAAGTAATAGCTAAATTTCAATACAGAAGAAAACTAAAGATACAACACCTTATGCCAAAGCTTCCATAGATGCATCTCCAGGTATGATATCATGATCATAAAGAAGTAAGAGCTTCACAGACAACAACATCTTTCTGACTGATAATGTTTAATATATATAATTATATATAGCACATATGGCAAGCAGCAGCCAGGAGACATTTGCAAAAAGGAATAATCTCACTGAAGTTAATGAAAATACATGTGTTTACTTTTAATTACATATAACTTGCAGAATTTAAGTATTTATTCTACAAGTTCAGGAGTTATAAAGAAAAAATATTTTCTTCAATCTTCCTGGAAACAAACAAAAGATTAAAAACAGTTAAAAGTTTTGAGTCTTTTGCTTGATTCTTCAAAACATGCATGAGTAACTATTCCTTTCTGAACCCTTTCCAAACCGGAATCCAACAAGACCCCAAATGTACAAACTTCATGAAGTCTTTAATCTTCACAAAGAGTCTGAAGCCAGTTAAACTGTAAAATCAAGAAGGATAAAAAGATTGTTCCAAGAAAATACAGAAAAATAAAGTTTGAGATCTTCCTATGCTCTGCAGTCTGTCCTTGTCTTCAACTGTGAAGATATTTTGCACAGATTTCTTGACACAAATCACTGACCATATTAGCCAACAGTCTACTTTTACTGTATCTGCTAGCCAGTCAAACTGTTATTTTTCCTATAGAAATTCTCAACAGAAAGACAAACAGTATTAAAGATTGGATAAAAAGAAAATGAGTGATTTTAAGTTTTGGTTTTACAGAAAATTAAGTCTTTTTGTTCAGTTTATGCAAGAATTTTGCCATCTTAATTTTGATAAATGAAAGTTTTGCAAATCTTTAAGACAAAGTTTTTCTCACTGTTCAGCAGTTAATACCTACACGCATTAAAGACAAATTTAGTTTCAATTTTATGTAGATTATCAAAGCGAGTTTGTAAAAGCAAAAGCAAACCCCAAACTTAACTACATTTTTTCGCAAAGATAGAAACCTATTCCCAATAACATCATTTCTTTACTGTCTGAAAAGCTCCAAGATTATAAGAAGAAAAAAAACAAGCTAAATACAATTGCTATCCATGCTCCCTATTTATTAATGCCAACTTCAATTTTTCAGATACTGCAAAGTCCAACCTTTCTATTCCATCTCTGAAAACATTCTCAGATGGAACATCAGTTTCAATTCCAGCTACACTCCCAAGCAGTTCAACTCCAGTCCTACTGTAGAATGAGAGGCATAAATGCAGACTAGTTTTACAATTACTGCATACCCATCACAAAAAATTTTGGTGATGCCTTTCCAGACATAAGCCGATACACTGACTTCTCAAAAAGAGAGATTAAATTATGTTCTCAGTTCTCCTAACAACCAGAAAATCTTGTTACCAACCAGCAGATCCCCACAGTGGAGCAGAACTCAAAGAAAAGCAAAAAACTAGCGAGCTCGAGGAATAACTTACCATAAAGCAAAGAGAACTTCTCTCAACACCAGGGAGACCAGAGGGTAACCTTGGTTTTAGATAACACAGCTGCACCAGTGAATCATTAGATTCCCTAACACAATTAACAAAGAATAATAATAATAAAAAAAAAAATAATGTGTTCCTGAGCTAGTCAGACTAGTTGTGGGTGGGGAGGAGAGTGTACATGTGGCACAGCCCAACATGAAGTATAAAAACTGAACAACTAATAAAACAAGATCCACTTCAATCTATATATTCTTTCCTGGTGACTGGAGATGCCCAGCATCATGACAGTGATCATACAGACACCAGTAGTAGGAACCACATTTTTCCTGTGATTCATCTGTACATTGTAATTGCTTATGTTGTGATTTCAGCACATTGTTGTATCACTCTACTAAACCAAAATCCCATATAATGCTAAATATATCAAATAAGTATGCTAAATACCAAATATTAAACCATATTAAAGAACCTGGTCAGGGATTCTGACAAATTCAGATTTAAAAGGATGGGCAAGATGTAAACAAACATATTTTGCAGATCTTTCTGCACTGGATTTGTGTTTTACTGTATTTCCATACAGAGACAATTCTGGAAACGAAATCTTGAAAAACCTGTATCCACAAAGTTCTAACAAATGCAATGAAAAACATGACCATACAGAAATGTTGAGAAAAGCAGACAGCCTAAATTCTGACCATTTACGGCTTTAAACATAAGAATCAGTACTGGGTACTTTTAGAACAAATCACAGATCTCCATTCAGATCTCTCCAATATATACAAGGGATGCCTAACTGCATTCTACAAAAGAGACAGGAGACTTCAATCCTAATTAGATACATTTCGACCTTAAATTATTAAGGCTGTTCAAGTGAGGAAGTGACATGAGTTTACACAGGCAAGAACAACATAGCGAAATGGTATCATTGTCAAGTAGAAATGATGTTCTAGAAAAAAGCTGACTCTAGAAGTTGACTCCCTAAACAAAATGAAATCTAAATGATAAAACCTGTAGATCATTCCAACAAACACAAAACCTCCCTACAACAATTACAGCATATTTTAACAGAAATAAGTTACAGCTAGGCTTTCCTCTATTTGTGTTCAATAGAGCTCCATTTGACATTGTCTTAATAAGGACAGCAACTGGTGTCTACAATACATCCTCACTTAAGAAAGCAGTAAGTAAGGATATTGGCCTTTATAGCAAGCAAAAGGAACTAAGAATATAGCTAAATCTGAATATCACATTGCAAGGCCAAGTGGGAGGGGAAGAAGTGCTGCATAAGACCAGGAGAGCATAACTGCAGAAAGGGTTTTCATGGCTAATATCTCTTCAGCGGCTACCTAATGTGTATTTTCCATTTCTAATACATCAACCAAGAAAGCCTCTTTACTCACAGGAGTAAGTGTCTGGCAAAAATTATCTCCCTTGTAATTAGCAGCTCTGAGAACCAATTTACTACTCAGAGAAAGTTTTAAAGTAACAAAATCATAATCCAGTAAAGCCTGTTTCTTTTCCTGTAGATCCAGACATGAATCTGAACAGCCAATCAAAATGTGGAGAGTCGTCAATGCATGCAAAAAGGGGATACTGCCTGAAGACATTTGGAATCCAAGATGAGCAACACAACAGGACTGTCATCACAAGAGGTGCACAAGACACACCCCTACACAGTGAAGGTCCACCATCTCCAGTCATTTGGTGTAACCCTGAACTGTGGCCCACAGAGCACAAGAATCTCCTTATCACCTCATCTTCATTCAAAACTCTTTTGAAGTTACACTTCTCTTGCCAAATGTGAATATTTGTCAGTCACTACTAATGCCAACTTTTTTTCTCAACTTGAGAATAAGCAGATAAAATAATACACTTCCTTAAAAAAAGAAAAAGCTACATAACAAGATTTCTGACAGATAAACAATGAAGTGTTTGAAAAAAGAATATTAATTACATACCTGACCATCTAAATCAAAAGCCAAGCAAGCTATACCATGTGTGTGAACATCTTTCAGAACAGATACAGTTTGCACAGTGTATGAGTCCCACACACAGATGTATGGTTCTTTTCCAACTTGACCTGTTGCCACCAACACACGTTCAGGATGCAAAGCAAGGCTGCCAAAGAAACAGATAAAAATATTTTTGCATGAAACTTTTACATTTGCCTAGTTGACTGCATTAATATTTTTCCTTAAAAATGATTTTACAATATTTTCCCATTTAGAGTAGATATTAAGTAATTTTGTATCACAGATTCCACAATAGCTGTAAAATTCCCTTAATACAGTAAATGCCACCACCTTTCTTGAATTTGAACCTTCAAGTCTTCTCCAATTAAATTAATTGCAGAATAGTCATTAATCCTCTGTTCCAAAATACGGAGTTTATTAAATTAGGTCAGACTTTTATGCACTAAAAACTGTTTTCTCTTTCTTTCTATTTCTTAACATTTAAAAACACAAAGGATGGACAACAGAAGTTAGTGTTTAGCTATCTACACATCTATCGTCAATGGAGAGAGGGATGCATCTCCAGAGGTACTTCATTCCACATACTATTTGATGTCCCTTTTATGAGAGAATTTAATAGCCTTCTGAAGCTATCTCTCTGCTGATCATATAGCAAGCCAAAGAATGGCTAGCTTAGACTAGATGACTAGATTTCAGATGACTAAACTGAAGTGAGATGAAGATTATCTTACATGTCTTGATTTCAATACAGAACAATTGGGAATAGTTGATTTTGAATAACTATTAACTTCTCACATTTTTAACACTGCAGACAATTTTCCTATAGTTTGTATTTCAGAGTCTTTTAAAGTCCACAGAGGATCGTCACAACTGTTTTGTCAAATCTGGGACCAAGCTAGAAAGCATGCTCGTCAGCAAGAGAGTTTTTTTGTTTTGTTTATGCAAGTAAGCTGCAAGGGAGGACACGAGGTCTGAAGATTCATAATACAGAAAAGTAAGAACATATTCTAATAGAAATCCAAACAAGCTCCTTGGTGACACTCTACACAGACTAAGTACAGCTGTCCAAAATGATACGAGAAATACCACATGTAAGTCAGGAAGATAAATTTTAAAAGTTGGCTATCTAATTTGGCTAAAAAATTGCCTCCTCTAACTAATCATAATGACCTCGAGAGACTGGTGGACAGAACCGCTAACAACATATACTAAATGTATTTATCTTTTCAACATCACTTGGAAAGGAGAAAGGATGAGCACTTTACAACAGTAAGATAATCTTACACCTGAACATAGATTTTGATAAACAAAGTTCAAAGGGTGGAGACAACAGGAGTCTATAAACATAGAAGAAATATAGCCAGGATAAAGCTAATCAGCAAATGATCAGGAAAAAAGATCTAACTCAAAACATGTATACATTTCCTATATACAAAAAGAGCAAGAGAAAACTATGTTAGAAGTTGCTTAATATTGCTTGACAAATTCCACATGCATAATTCTGAGAGGAATCTTTAACTTCAAAGTTTCTACAAAAGGTAAAAAGCCTCTGGATCTTTCAACTTTTTAATGGGAATTCCTCTTTTTTGCTACTCCACATTATCCTCAGCACCAGGATCAAGCAACCAAGATTTCCCCACTCCGCTTCTCCAATTCCAGAGTTATTTCTCTGGTTCTTCCCTTCCTTCTTTATTTGACAGAGCAACTTCATAATTAAAAAACAATGCAGAAAGAAGCTGGCAGGCAAAACTTATCACATTTCACTTCAGTTCTGCCACCCAATCCCAATCTGACCAACACCTGCACATCTCCCAGAGCACACACAGGCAGATGGTGTACACATGGGGGAAAAGGAAAAGCATCTGGAGGGGGAG
The DNA here is from genome assembly GCF_000690535.1 of Cariama cristata. Taxonomy (NCBI): domain Eukaryota; kingdom Metazoa; phylum Chordata; class Aves; order Cariamiformes; family Cariamidae; genus Cariama; species Cariama cristata. The sequence continues at coordinate 18,612 of NW_009632824.1, read as the reverse complement.
AAAATGCTGCATTTGAAATGATCTAATTTTTACAGTAAGATAAGACCACATAGACAATAAAGAAATTCAAGAAGAGAAAGGAAGTGAAAAGAATAAGCAAGAAAAAAAGACAGAAACTGAAACTAAGAAAAAAAGTAAAAACACAGCAGTCTTATGACTGATTCATGATCTCTTCAATCCCGTACTTAGCTCTGCTATTAGTGCATGGTGCAGTTTCAGGCAAGCAAAAACCACCCCACAAGTGCAACTTTGAAAAATGCTCAGGCATCACCCTGGACACACACATGCAAAAGCATCCCCACACCACACCTTACAAAACACTTTGCAGCAACCAAAAATTAGCATAACATGTTTTTAACTAAAGACCAGAAGCAACAAACACAACACATCAGAGGCGGAAAGGACAACGGTAAAGGTACTATCAAGGGCCAGGAAAACATTGTCCTAGCCCAAGTGTGCCAAATAATTCCACTCGAAGCGTATTAGATGAATATATAGAATGTTTCCTCTCTTTCCAATTAATAAATGGTAAATAATAACTAAGAGCAACATCACTGTATTAGTTCTTTCTATATCATGATATAAAATACTGGCTTAAACAACTTAGCTCAAATTCTGCCTTGATATGGGATACTGCAGCACAAATGAAGATCCAAAGCCTGTATTTTAATCACAGCAGACAACACTGCAGAATTACCAATGTCCTACCCCTAGCACTTCAGTCTCTATAGTAAATCGCTAACAACCTTTCTAGACAGTCATTGAAAACAGAAGAAAATAAATATTCAATAAATATTTTAAAACAGCAAGCCTTTTTTAAAAAATGCCAATATGCAGGGATTTCAGCAGAGCTGTTGGCAGTGGTTGAAGAAATACTCACCTGAAAACAGCTTCCCTCATCATTTCTTCCAGACCAAGAAGTGAAGGATAGGTTGAAGTACTACTTTTAATTATTTTCTCTCACTGGCTACCAGAACAGATGGAAAGGGGAGTATGGAAAGAGTCAAGGGACTGCTATTTCTATTACCAACACTAAGAAAATGAACTGCCACACTTTTTTACGTGATTTTCATATGAACCATCAATGATAAGAAGATGCTTTTCCTTAATATTAAAGTCTTAGCTGTTATTACACCCATGGGTCACGACACAGAATTCCGGGTGTGAAATTTTGAGTCCTGATGAAAACTCAAGGATTAGACTCCAGTTGTAAGTAACATGAAGACCTTTTTCAAATTTTTCATTAGACTATAAGTGATTAAGCAATCTATACAGGCATAGCAACTAATACAAAAATATACTATCTTAGTCTAACCTCTAGAGTAAAAGCACTGATACAACTCACGTATTCAGGAACTTTCATTATTGAAACAGTCCTGAGCAACGCATTGTAAATAGCTTCTTAGTGCAGAAAGAAAAAATATAACCAGAACGGGTGCCTGGAAATGGATAACCATAAACATTTGCTATATAGGGACTATGCTGACTCATGGGCATGATGCAGTTAACAGGATCAAACAATGAGTGTGAGTTGTCTCTGGACACTCCTGGTAAGATCTCTGAGACACTTCTACAGAGGTGTTAATAGTGTGCAACTATTGGGACGGCATTTGAAGCAGTTCCTTACTATCCATCCAACTAGTCCCTGAAGACAGGCAGAAAAGTATGAGTGTGGCTCAGCTCTTAGATAGCTTCCAAATCTGTTGGTGTGGGCTCTGTGGCCTTAAGTACACTGACCCTCTCACATGGATTTTCTTACATTTTTTTCTGCTAGGGAGAAGGAGGAGATTGCTTGATGGAATGAGCAGCTCTGCACTCAGAAACAGAGAACTCTTGTTCCTTTTCCTGCCCTGGTAATGAAAACTGGGATGACCTATCCAGGTGAGACTGCTGAAACTGTGCTTGCATCTAGCCCACACAGCTAGACTGCAAACTTGTGCCTGATTTCTCTCCTCTTCCTTGAAAGATGACTAAGCTGATGAATGAGATATCACTGCTTGTCCAAAAAAAGGAAACAGTATTACTAATGAGACAAGTTCTTCAGGCCTTCTTGCTTGCTTCTGTCCTTTCTAACCTGGGCTTTCCAAGAATAGATGTTAGATCTAAAGTAGTGTCTCTGAAGAGGCAGATAGGAAGGAAAATGTCCAAAAGACAAATGTGACCATGAAACAAAGCAGGAATTAGGCTAACAAACTGCTAACTCAAATTAATTTTTAAATTAGCTATAAAATATTGTACTTCTCAGAAGAGTTCAGAAGTAGAAAATCCAAAAAATCTGCCTGTCACTATTGCAACAAAACAAAATAACCAGACCTGTAGAGAACCAAGATTTCCACTGATACCTCTGACAGGTCTTTTCCTAGACAGATATTCAAAGTAGGCTGAAATACAGTATTACAATTTTAACAGTATACTGAAAAATTTAGTGCATTCAAGCTCCTCTTTTATACTTCATACAGAAAAGGTTCTTTCTCCCTTTTAGAGCAGCATGTAAGCATTTCGACCATTTTGAACAGATCCATGCACTATACAATACCTATGTTAGATTAATGATGTTAAATATTAATGGCAGTCTATGGAAAAAAAAAGTATAAAACCTGTCCATACTATGTCTGTTTGGGATGAGACCAGAGCCACGGACATGACCCTTCAATTTGCATGAGGTTTGTAGTGGCACGGGATCCTGAAGGAGAATAGCTTATAATAAAACACATTATTACAAAAGAAATCAAGATTTTTTTCATCTTTACTTGGTTTGTGATGAGCATTAACAGGCATTGATTAATACAGACAAGCTGCAGACAAGGATACAGTATTAAAGACGATGTTTCCTTAGCAACAATATCAGATGAAAATCCAAGAATATATTCATGTGACTATTCCTGAGCTTCGTAAAACTAGGGCACCAGTAAAAATGCACAAAATAATACTGCAGTAAAATAACAGCATCTCAAGTATCTATTAATCAAGAGTTAATTTCAAGTGTGAATTTTTTTCTATGAGTAAATACAGAAAAATACTTTCATTGTATGTTTACAGGCATTTTACATATAGTTGCAGATATTTTCTTATTTGCTGCCATTTATCCCTATTTCCCCAGAAAGAGTAACAGGAGAAACTACAAACCATTTCTGTCATACTATTTAAGTTGTTAAAGCAGAAAGAGCTGTATCAGCAAACATTTCTCTTCAAAGTTTAAACAGATGTAGTCAGAGTACACTTACTTCCCATAGACAAAACAAAGCAGTACTCTCATGGAGCATCATGACTGGGTCTTCCACATAGTTATTATCACAGTACCAATAATGTCAAATACAGCTTTCTGAAGATTCCTTACATTGTACAAGCACGCAACTTCAAAGTAAGAGAGTCTGAACTGGAGACAAGGAGGGTGGACTAAAACTGTACGTTGACTATTCCCAGCTGCAGTTTCTCTCATCCTCATTACATATTCCCCCCTCTTGGATCTGAATGTTTTTAGATTAACAAGAAACATTTATAAGCAACCTAGAGAACCCTAAAAATCACTTTGGGCTCCTATCTGTTCCAAAATGCAGCAGAAGGGCGGGGCGGGGGGGGCAGGACGGAGATCAGATGAACTTCAAAGAGAAGGAAAGAGTTAGAGAGTGAGTACAATAACACGGATGCAAAGTTCCCAACTCATCAAATATGAAAATTGAGGAAAAAGATTCTGGGAACTATATGTCACTTTACGCAGATGCCCATTTTTGCCTTGCATACCACATCCTCCACTGCTGAGGAAGGGATTGGCTTAAGTTTTCTAGTAAAAGAGTTAGCATCTCTAGAAAAGAGATTAAAAATAAAGACACTCCTTTTCAAATATGAATGATTTTGTCAGCGCCAATAGGGAACTCATGTTTCAACTGAGCAGGGGGTGTTGGTTTTTTTCCAAATTCTACATGATCTTGACACTTTCATCACCAGGTTTTCATTATCTGAGGAAAGTTTCTTTTCTAACATGCCCCTTGAAAAGGAAGGCAGCAAAATTACTTGCATTTTCCTAGCAAAAAAACTCTTCTCACAGAGAAGTCAGAAATGTCACATACTCCAAAATGATTAGGAGATAAATTTGCTACGACAATGTCCTATTATCTTTTATTAGCTATTCATATAAAAGAAGCAATTCTGATTATGATAACTGGTGGTACAATAATGGGACATACTAAAGCCTGAAGGTAACCAAGGAATGGAATGTCACCTGAAAAAAATACCCAACTTCCTTCTTTCCTCACAAGACAGTGCAAGGACTTAAGACTCATTCTTTAAACCATTATTAGACATAAACTGTCAAACATAAGCGCCCCAGTAGTAGCAACAACAACAAAACAAAAAAAAAAAAAAAGGAGGAAAAGGGAAAAAAATACAGAAGAGCAAGATCTGCAGAGACAAGAGGTACTGCAATCAGCTGTCAATAACTGAAGAGGGAGGCAGTCCAGGTATTCAGTTTCTTTGGGTCACTACATTTGATGACCTGAAAGAGATTCCTTAACAAATCAGCAAGCACTAATAAATTATTTGGTTAGGATCCATCAGTTACCAAGTTAGAAACCAGTTCTTCACTCCTGAATACAAACGGTGGTGAAAAGTATTCAAACCTACAAAATGATCACAGATTAAAAAACTGAGGCAGCCCATAATTAACGTGGAAATATCAATTGCCCATTCTAAACAGTTTACAAGCTAAGAAACTACTTCATTAGCTTGAGTAAAGAACATCATGCTATAGCCACTTAATTATGTAGACACTGAGACAAGTATGGCTATAAAATCAGAACAGATTTAACTTAAAGTTTGCAATGAAATACAGGCTAGAAAGGGAAACTGAATGACAAAAATTCTTATCACGGTTATAATCACTTTCATTTTTCAGTGCACGAAAACTCATTGCACTGTTTGCTGAATTAGAAAAATACAGAATAAATTATTTCAGGTCAAAGAAGCGTTTACTCCAAATCCTTTAGCCAGGGAAATTTTAAAAATTTATTTCCAGAATAAGTTTATTTTGGATGTTTCTTATCTCACAAGTTAACTAAATAACCTTGCTTGAGGTACAAAATTTTCTTGTTTCCAAATCTTTCACTATTATGGTAAAACCCTTCAAAGAACCCTTCATCCAGTCATTACTGTTTGCTCCTTCTCCATAAGAGATTTACAACAGTTTTTAACAACTAAATTAATCTTCTTTCTATTATTTTTGAAATTTATACAACATCTTCTAGTATTACATAGAAAAAAAAAATCAGAGATTGTACAATTTTCTTTCATATTTCTGAACAAGCATGTTAAACAGCAATTCAGTCTTCTCTCCTATGGGATATATTATGAAAAACTTATCTGAATATGTGAGAACCTATCATCTGAGTATTCAAAAGCGGAGTCACAGAATAACTACTGACAGTTTTTGAAAGGTTTTTCTTCTATACAGAAAGGTCACTCTGATAAAATTAGCAGTTGGCTTGAAACAAGGAATGGTGGGAAGAGGGCAATGGCAGAGCTGCAAGTGAAATATGCTAGGATAAGCACAATATTCTGTGCTTCAATGGACTGTATTTCACCAACCAAAAAAGGTTTAGAGCAGAAGAGCGTGCTAAGAAAATCTTCATCTTGCCAACCCTGGAGACTGCAGATACACCAGATTTTTTCCAAAGCTCTTGAGAACACCAGACTTACAGGTGTTCTGCAGGTGTTAGTCAGAGATGTCTTCCTACAGAAAAGGAAAGTCAAGGACATCTATAACACTCATCTCAAATTTACCACCCCAGCATCTAACCTCATGCCCAGAAAGGTGAAATGGGCTAGGATACCACTTAAAGTGGGGACAACATCCAAACTATCATTTAGAAAAACTATAAAAATGTGATGGAGGCCACAGATCAGAAGTATTTACATGAAAGACTGTCTGCTAAAACAAACAAAAACCTCACATGTACCAGAAGCATAAATAAAATAGGAAAGAAGCATGGGAAAACGCAAGAATACTAAAGGGACTCCAAGGTCAACGTGTATTTGGTAGGCAATCAAAGATGTTGCATATGCATGCTCATGAACTTGATTACTAAAAACCACTAAAAAGGAGAAGATGGATAAAGAGCATCCATGAGCAACACTTTCAAGAAACTACAACTCTTCTGCTCTAAAATTATGTTTATCTCAGGAATACTGATCCAGTCAACTATTCCCAATGAAGTAATGTAATATATATTCATTATCATAACCATATGCTGTAATCTGCAAAAGACAAAACCACAGTTATTTATAAACTCATTTACTACCGAATAAAGTTCCAAAGGCTATTCATTTTCATGGTATTCATTTCTATGGTAGAAGAAACAGTAATTGATAAAGCCATGAGTAATACAGGAACCTGTAACTAAAAATGCAAGTATCATCTAAAGTGCAACCTCGATCTAAAAAACACCAAACCAATCACTTACCAGTTCTTCAAATTTTTCTGTTATTTCCCTAAGTACTCTGGAAGATGATTTAGCTTAAAATGTCACACTCACCACAATAAATCTTTAAGCGATTTCCAAATGCTATCAGATGTCTTGTCTTGATCTAAGATAAAGTATTATTCACCTTGCCTGCTCTTGTACAGGGATTGTAAGCAGGGAACGAGGATTAACACAGTTCTAAAAGTCAGGAGAAGGTTTATCCAGTTGTCAGCTAACCAAAACATGGAATTAATCCACTCATTCCGTGTGCATGCTGTTTTGATAAAATGGAGACATCTCACCACCATTCACCTTAAATAACTAGTATGCATAAATGTTTTTAAGTGACTTCAACCCTTAAGTACATTCTGGGGTTTTTCCGCAATTGTATGTATGTATAATGTTTGCATACACCTATATCACAGTCTGACATTTTCAGAGGCTTTATTATTAAAATAAGTTACTCTATAATTCAGAAAACTGAAGGGTTACTGTTATTTTTTACGTTATATGCAACTAGATTTAGTCACAAGAAATGTACCACATAAATAGAAAGAAGCAATGCAGTAAAACAATTCTTCTCCATCTAGTCTTTTAGAACATTAGTATAAAACTGTGCCACATCTACAAATTTCATCCTCCAATTCTGGTAAAGAAAAAAATGCTATATGTAATTGGGAGTGAAAAGTGTGCGCTAGAGGGGAGAACACAATGATTTTACTATAACTATGAGCACCTTATAAACATGATTTTCAGCTTGGACACATTTGCTTTATTATTAGGTCTGGTCCTCTGCCTCAGTTTTGTTTCTCTTATGTTCAGTTGAATTCTTCACCTGAATCAAACATTTTATTTACATATAATTTTACTATCTGATCAATGTACCTTCTATGAAGCCAAAGGAAATTTAAGTTGTAATACATCCTATAGTCAACACAATGTAAAAGGCAAATGAAAAATTTCCCTGCATGTCATCTGTCACAGATCTGGCTAAACCATCAGTGGAAGTACCACCTGTGGTACTTATAAAGCTGATCACTTTCTTCAAAATAATATTATTCTCTCCAAAGTTAGGGCACTAACTCTTTGGATACATTTCTCTTGACTCTTGAATTCAAACCCCTAAGAAACATCCACTCCGAGTCATAACAATCCTTGTAAAGAGGAAAATTCAAATCTGAACAGAATGCCAGGATCTGCTCAGGTGTCCTCCTGTGCCAGCCACAAATCCTACCAACTATGCACTGATTAGGCACAGGTTGTTCTGAAAGGATGCAAAGGTGAGGATTCTCTGAAGACGGGGTCCTGGTTCTCAGACTGGATACGCATCTCAGCAGTTTGTTAGCTGAATCGAATGCAGAGAAATCTCTTGGAACTAATCCAAAGTATATGTTTAAGATTCTTTTATTTCCACAGGAAAATTCCAAATATAAACACAATCACTAGGACACTATCTTAAAACCTAGTAATTCTGTTTATATTTAGACAGTCTAAAGTAAAAAAACTGTGAACAAACTCACCTCAGCTCAGAAAAAGAGGCATTTCAATTCACAGCTCAAGAGGAGTTATTACTCCCGCTGTATGAATCCACTGCTTTTCAGCAAAGAAACATCATTCTTATGCAAAACAATGCTAATCCACAGTCATACAATACCAAAATACCTTCAAAAAGTGAGCGCCCCAAAATATTTGTCGAAGATGACCCCATGAATATTTAAGCAATAAGAAGCTGGACATGCTGTTAAAATAGGAGGTGGGTTGGTGGTTTGGTTTGGTTTTTTTTGCTAAAATGAGAGGAAGTAATGCATGTTTTGAAAGTAAAAGACTCAGACTGCTCTGGGCGTACAGATAGGGGTTTTGATCCACCCTGTCTGATCAGCATCAGGCACCATCTTACAGATCCAATTCAAAAGAAAAGGAGTCTACCAGGAAGCCTCTCAACAGTAACAAGGATTCCTAGTTAAAGGAAAGTCTTTTTCAACCAGGCCGAGGAAAGTTATTCTGAAAAAGAGATACAATATTTCTCTAGAGATGTAAAGTAGCTTGGTAAAATAACAAGAAAACTGCTTTTCTAACAGAAATAGTCACAGAAAGACATCTTGCTTTAAATGCAAGTGGAATATCTCACCTATCGCCAAAATAGGTATGTCAGGACAAGACCTTCGAGGGACAGATTTTCTTCATGTTCACAGGCTGATGAAGATGTCTCCAAGACTGATTTCGCTCAACGAGGATATCAGCTACTAACAAATATCAAAGTTTGTCCTCTTTCTTAGTAATGCTGACATCACTTTTGCCATTTTCATGACCAAAATTGAAGCAGAAAGACAAAAACTTGAAATGAAAGTAAAGGTGGTGAACAACAAAAATGTTTCAGGGATTTCTTATCAGATGGTGCACACACTGGAATTCTTTGTGGTTTCTATTTTTTGCAATATATAACTGATAGGTATCACAAGCCTGGCTTAAAAATTCAATCACATCTTTTGCTACCAAGAGTTAAGGTCATCTTGGCCGATTCTGACCTTTCTTGTGCAAATCAAGCACTGCATTTTCAGTCTATTACTATCAAAATAGCTACAACAGCAATACAAATAATGATATTGGTTATTTCCCATAGAAATGAAAGTCTTTTGCAGCCACTGGAGTAATCAGAGCAATCTGTGCCCCAATGCAAGTAATTTATATGTATCTATAACATTCTGTAAAGTGCTTCACTGATGCACCACGGAAAATTCATACTACACTAGATGACACTCACATCAGAATCTCACTGTGTAGAAAATCTTGACCATATGTATTTTGAAGAGAACATTCAAACAGCATCTAGGTTAAACTTTCAACTGAATTATTAAGATGGCCAGGGGGACGTTCACACTCTGCCACATAACTTCAATGAACATTATAACTTTATTTTTCTTTTCAAGTTATTTCAAGTGCTCAGTAACTTTGTCTACCATGTGAAAGTACCAAAAGCAACAGATTATTCCAAGTCAAATAAATATATTGCGAATAAGCCAAATTCCTTGATAATACTATAACAGCATTATAATTCTAAGCGTATCTTAAGAAATCTAAATTTTAAATTGAGCATATGACTGATCGTTATCAGTCCAGATTAGACAGCTTTGCCACTTTTATGAGGAATAAATTATTTTTCTTTTAAAGTCCTTGATGCTAGGCAAAAGTGCTTTCCTAAATCACAAACATAACCCTGTAAGTGATACAGTATTTTGAAAAACTGAGTAAACTACATTTTGAAGTAAAAAAAATCCTTGAGATATTATAAAACTTAAAACTAAATTCTCCGGCTTTTTCAGCTTTATGTCAATGTCAGCTTAAACTTTAAAAACCCAAAATTGTAGATGACATAAAACTAGAAATAACTTTTTACAATTTCTGTTGGTTTATAATTATTTCAGGTTTTGTTTCAAGCAATGTATGTTTTTCAAAAAGCCTACAGTGCTTGTGTTAATAATTACAGGAAAATCTAAACTCATTTTTTGATATGTCAGACAGAACTAGTATACAATTTTTTTTTCAATCTAAAACATTGGGGGCGGGGGGGGAATCCCTTCTTAAGGAATTAACTTTTAAACCTGAAGTTTATTTTATGTCTTAACTGAAACTTTAAGTTTTGCATTAAAAACCACATTTGACCTCAGACAAACACTTCAAAAGAATTCTTTTATTCAAACATGCTAAGCTACTGCCTATCACTATCATAATAACATTGTAAACACAATAAGTTAACTTCATAGTGCTGTTAAAAATCAGCCAAGAACATAAATCTACTTTCCTACCTATATCAAGAGGATGACTAACAAAACATTGAAAAATAGTTAAGCAGAAACATAATTGCTTTGACTGCAATTTGGAAAAGCTAAAAGATTAGGGCAGACTTCAACATTTCTGCAGAAAATCCTTTAAAAATTTTAATGATCAAACATTATTAAACCTATGGTTGTATTTCATGTTCTTCTCTGATAATTGTCCTAGAGCCTCATGTTGCCGCATTAGTTCTCAGAAAAAGAGCCAACTATCCAATCAAGAAACACATTTTCTACAGCACCAAGATGTTTTCTCATTTAAGTACTGACCTGATCTGACCCTGCCTGTGAGTGCTGACAGAATCAGATCAGAAGGTAATGTGACTGCTGGCTATGAAAAACATGATGCATGAAGGCAAGCTCATAGGCCTGTAGCTCCTTGCTGTGTCACTGGACTTTAATCAACTTCTAGTATGTTTTAGATGTTCAATTCTGTTTGGACATTTTGGTATTTCTACTCATGTAGTTTTAATTAGGAAAAATAAAGTTTTCAATGGTATGCAGGCATATTAAACAACAGGCACACTCTAGTGCCATTTCAAAACTGAATCCAGGAAATATTTTATTCTGTATTCCCAAAATACTTTCATTTTATCAAACCAAATCCAAGCAAAAGATATTTTAAAAAGACGATGCACAAAGCTCTCGGTAAAAAAGATTTGTAATGAAGATTTGACAATAAAACCCTCAAAGAACATCTTCCAGCCTGGTACAACACATGTTCCAGAACAGCTCTAAAACTACCTAGAAAACTTGATTTTCCTCAAGGAAAAAGCAGGTCATTCCCTCTCCTCTCTCCCTCTGATCTGTTTAAGATATGAACACAAATCTTCCCTCCAGACTTATACACACTGAACAATTTGAGATCTCTTAACATGAAAAGCTGGACAGAGCTTAACCGGGACTTTGCCCTTGTGAACCATAAAACAAAGTGGTCAGCAGAGTAATTGTCTCACTCCTTGTTCTAGCAGTCACTTCTTCTGCAAAAAATGCCATTTTGACTGATGAACAGCCAAAAGATATTTGAGGTAGAGGCTCATAGGAGGACTGATTATTTTAATTACAACATAATTTAGGTACTATTAAGTCATGAGCTCTTTAACAGAGGGAAATAAACTGATTATGCCATTAAAGATCATCTGGAGATCACAAAGTGAGAGTAGATGATTTATCTTTAGTATAAACAAAACAAATATGGCACCATACGAGCCTAAGAATAAGCTAAGGAGAAGACTTGATTTTTAAGTTGCAAATCTAAACTTTCTAGGCTAAAAAACAATCAATCCCTCAAAATATTGCATTCAGAAAAGAAAAATGCCTTATTCACAAAGAAGTACATTAGCTTGGTGAATTCATCTATTCAAGTCATCTGGGTTGCTGTAATAAACCTCTCAGAATGGTACACATTACATGATTTCAGCATTAAATTGCTTTCATCCTCTGAAGCAAGAACACAGTTTCCTCATCAAATGCAAATGGAGAATGAACTCCAGTTGTCATGTTTAAGCAGGGATGCACCAGCACACACTTCAAAGACGGCTCTTCTTTGCAGAAAGCAAAACTATTAAAGCTATTAGGTTTCACAGTAAACATTCCATTGCATATCAAAAAACCACAATCTATTCTTAATGTCTCATTTCCTTAAAGAAAAAAATAATTTCAAAAATAATTTCCTTAACTATAGACTTACATGAAATTACTTTTATTTGAATTTGCATGTGGGAAGAAGATCATAAATGGATGACTGCAGTCAAAATCCTGAAGTTTTGGAACTGGACTTCCAATACTGTTCAGCTTGGGGCTCCGATTTTGATTTTTGGTTAGAAAGTCACTTGACCTGTCACTGGGCACCACTGAAAAGAGGCTGGCTCCACTTTCTTTACACTTTCTCTTCAGGTATTTATATACATTGATAAGATCCCCTCTGAGTCTTCTCTTCTCTAGGCTAAATGGTCCCAGCTCCCCCAGCCTTTCCTCAGGAGAGACGGTCCAGTTCCTTAATCATCTTCGTGGCCCTTTACTAGACTCTCTAGTAGCACCATATCTCTCTTGAACAGGGGAGCCCAGAACTGGACACTGTACTCCAGGTGTGGTCTCACCAGTGCTGAGCAGAGGGGAAGGATTCCTACCAAAGACCTTCTTTGGGACCACCCCTAATAATCCAGAATGTATGCACTCTGTAGGTTTCCTAAGTATTATACAGGCAACATTTTGAGGTGTTCCTAGGCATGACCCAGTTCACATTTGAGGCGCAACCGTAAGATGGATTTTATTCCTGTTTTCCTCCAGTAAAGTTATTATAGGATCCAAAGGAAGATGGGTGGCTTTATTCAAAGGCTATGATTGTTGAAATAACTTCAGAGATCACATTTCTGCAAATAAACAAACAACAGAGTTCTCTTCTAGAAAGAAAGATCTGGACTGCGTAGAATTCAAGGGCATACAAAGAATTCCTCACCAGAACATGCCGAAGCTTGTTTTTTCCTCTATCAGATTAGTGATTCAAAAGATGGAAGAGGCTGCACATGTAAAGGACAATTAAGAAATTTCTCATCATGTGGCAACTGTGGTATTCATTCAGTTATATTCCCTGGAGTCCAAAAAACACAACTAATCGTGAAATTCCTGGTGAAAACTCATAGATCTGCTGCCAAATCAACTGATAGAATTCCATCTGATCAAATTTTGTAGCTGAACATAGTATTTACTGCTTAACATTTGTGCTTGACTGTCATCTGGAGTTAGGTCAGAGACATACACCATTTATTGCAGACAAGAACAAGACAATAAACCTGACAGCAGATACTCTAACTTTCAATTACTTGAATTATTTGTTGAGGTTTTTGAGAACTAGGATGGATCTTAAGGTGTCAGTTTACTAGAAGAATACAGATAGAAGTAAAATAATTTCCCTCTACATTCTTGTGAAATCTTCTGTTTGGCTCTTTTTCTGAGAAAAGATGTTCTCTTCTTTCATAAGGTTTTCTCATTACATGGATCTAACGAAACAGGACCAAAGGGAGGTAGAATGATACAATGAGGTGGTAGAAACATACAGCATCTTTACAGAAAAAGTTCAACAGCTAGTCATTTAAAGTTGTAACAATGCACAGTTAATGAAAACAGAGAATGAGGAAAAGACCAGAGTCGTCACTGAAAACTAGGGTAGGACTAATCACTGCACTCTGCTAGAATTTCTGTTTGCAAACCACAGCTGACAGCGACACAGAGGAAGCCTGGATCTGCCTCCTGGAAAGCATTATCTAGTAGCAGTCTTAGAAAGCAGCTGACAGAGTCCAACAATGTCTTAGATACTGATGGTTAGACTAACGTTGAGGGTGCAACAATAGGTATGAAAATCTCCTTCAAACAGAGTTGGTGGACAGCACTAACATCAGGGAACAGACATTATTTTAGTGATTTTGATTTTCACTAGAACCTCAGAAATGTTGACACTAGAAAGAAATGGTTTATTTTGCCCTGGAATATGGGAGCAAGATCACAGAATCTCAGGCAGGACAATCTCCTGTAGATTGAGCCGAATTCTGAAATATTAAAAGATGATAGTCTTAAATAAAGTGCCCAGAAAGACCACAGTTCAGAGTGGCCAGAGTTTTGGTTGCTGCTTTTTGTTGACTGGGAAACAAAGTCCAAGACAATTCCTACAGAGTTCACAGCAACAAGTAGAAAAACTGTCTTAGCAAAAGCTATGATTCAGATAAAGTAAACTATTCTGCTGAAAACAGCCAAACCCCATCCCTGTCAGAATACAGAGAAATGCTTTGTCATTCTTTCTACCTGTCTTGCATAAACTCTGCATTCTGTAAGCACGCAATTTACCTCTCTACAGTCTTGGATACAGAGGGGCATGAAGAGGGAAAGAATCAGATGCTTTTAACCAAACTGAAGGTAGTGCCAATTTCTTCCTCCTCTGTCTTTGTAGCAGAGGATCTGTTAAGTTTCTGGTACTAGAACTAATAGTAAGAATTTTAATGTTTTCTGAATAATTTTTTTAAGTTATGCTTGCCCTAAAAACAGAACTCCACATGAGTCCTAGTGCAGACGATGCATGATTTCTTTCCCCCAACCTAGCCCGAGACAAGCAAAAATACAGAGATTTCTAGACAAGTAGGGACATAAACTTATTAGACAGAGTCTATGGTCGCTCTACAGCAGAGCAAGGGATGGCATTATCAGCAGAAATTCAGGCGTTTTTGCTAGCATAAGATGCGCCAGCTACTACCTTTAGCAACAAAACCTAAATGTATCACAGACATCTTAATGAAGTAGTCACAATTTACTAGTGATAAAGTTCTAGGAAGAATATGGAACACCACTATTATTTGCCAGCTAACTCACATGATGGATATTAAAAAAGTAGGCGAGTGATAACAACTCTTCCTAATTTGTCTCCCTTTGACAGAGAAACATAGTTCCTCTTCTTTCTTTGACCTGCATGTTGTGCAGACCTTTTACGCCAGCACAGAGATAATGGTAGACAAGGACAGACTTATAAATGAGCGCTAAAATTTGAACTGAAGAGCAGACATTATGGAAAGCAAAACACACATTTAAGCCCAGTCTACTAAAGATCTCAAGAAGATGCACTGGTTTGATCTTAGGTTTTGGTTTTGCTTTTCAATAGTATCGCCAATGCCAGGTGAAACGTTAATTCCCAGTAAAATTCCAATACTCTGAAGCTCACAAAAAAGATGGTCACAGGCCTAGTATTAAGGAAAAACAAAGAAAAAGAAAGGAAAAAGGCATCAAAAGGAAAAATTATTCTAAAAGTCTCCTTGGAGTATGTCAGCACAGAGAATAGTCCTGGTAACATCAAAGGCTTTTGCCAGCAGACAGCCATTTAAAAAGGCAGATGGGGTTTCCAGTTTTCTCACCTTCCATCAGAGAAAGTGAAAGTACATAAACACATTTTAGCTAGCCTCGACAAATAAGGAGCCTCAACACGAGCAACAGTTTCCAGTATGACAAGTTAATACTCTGAGGGGGCATCTTCTGAAATCTTTATACAGATCAGGATTAAATATGATCCCCCCAAGGTCTCTCAGACAAGGGAAGGACAGCCTATGCGAAATAAACCATGCTCCTCTAAGCCACTAAAATTATGAAAACAAAGGAAACATCCAACCAGAACACACCAAGACATTGTTTCTTTCTCCTCTACCGTAAAGCAAGCCAATCTACACTTCACAAGCTAGTTTGGTGATTTATGAAATCCTACAGAACACACAGTTTAAATCAGTAACGCAGGAATAATTCACATGTTCATTCAAAATTAGTATCTCCTACATATACACACTCCAGGCTAGATAGGTTATCTTATATTCTGCAAACACAGTTAACGTCCAAGCCGTGCTGCTGGCAATGGATAGCACTATCAAAGCAAGTCACTTGAGATTTCATGTACAAGATTTTCCTCCTTATTTACTTCTAAAAACTCGGTTATCAGCACTCCCAAAAGATGCAAATTTCCGAAGCACTTCTGCGTCTAAGTGACATGTTCTACAAGTGTCCACACACACCCAGGAACTCAATAATAAAAATGTACAGAGGCATAAGAAATGGGAGATAAATAAGATCGAAAACATGATATTCTCTGTCCTCCAGATTAGTGGGTTGATTTCTGGAAAAAATTTTCAGAAGGCATAAAAAAAAAAAAAAGATTAAAAACAAAAACTCACCAGAAAGCAAGGAATTACTTAGATTGTTCAATTCAAAAACCAGACTAATAGAAGAGGCCCCAAGTGATCCTAATTACCCTCTCCTATTCCAAAAGACTGATAGAACTGAGGGACAAAACACTGAGAGAGAGCTCTCACATTTTCAGTACACAGTTAACTGAGAGAAGGATGGACACTGTGATTAAAATCAGACCTTTATACTGGAAATAAATCATGTTAAAACATCAAATCATACAAAAAATATTACAGCAGGTTTACAGGTTTTTGTTTAATAAAAGGAGGTAAAACTTCACAGTAGAAGACAAACTAACTGCTAGTGCTAGAAAGAAATTTTCCAAAGGAAAATATCCTCTAGCTGTCCATTAATCCAATACTGTTTTCTGTCATTAAAGAACTGGTCTCTGACTCTCTCCCTGCAATTCCTCTCTCCCTGACTGATACTCAAAATTAGAATGTCATCCAAAGCATGCTAATGATATAAAAGTTCTCATAATTAAGAGTACTAATAATACCACCATGTAGCATGCAATATATACTGCTTAGTCTTTGTAGCTATGGAGCTGTGCTCATGGGAAGTTTGAATCTTTAAATATAGAAGATTTTGAGACAGCAGACCTGCTTTCACAAATGAGATCCCAGACTTGTAAAAAGACACTCAATCCTCCCATTCCTTTCACTAGAACATCACAAATGCCTCAGCATTTGGACAGTAGTTGCTGAGCCTACTAGAACACAAAACATACAACTTTTTTCTGCAATACAACAGTTTCGTTTGCTATCTTCAGAGAGAAAATTTAGTAACATTGATTACTGTATCATATAATCCCATTTTTGCACCTGTTTTCTGGTATTTTAAAAATCCATCTTTTTAATGCTTGACGTTCCTACTATGATTGCTTGAAAAATTGAGAACTAACACATCTAGGTACCCATTTAGTCAGGAAAAGTACAGGATGATGACATTTAAATGGTACCACGTTGCTTTTAGAAAAAGCAGCAAGTGAAACACTGATCACTGCAAGTCTAATCTTACTACTAGAAATAGTCATGCTGCTTTTACATCTAGCATTCTTTTTTAAGCATACTAACATCTCTGTATAGCTTTTGCATTTAAGAAGCATGCAAAATTCTAACTGCATAAAACTGTAATGCTTTGACATACTTAGAATTATAGACTCTCAACATCAGTACAATCCAAAGCAGGAGAAACTCCAGTATGCCAGGTCACGGTACCATACAAATGAAAGCACATCGCCATACAGATAAAGTCATTACATTCTTTCTCTCTGATTTGCTGACTTTTGACAGATTTTTTTTTTTGGTTTAGTACTACTGAATAGTAAGTTCTGTCACATTTTGGCCAAATGTAGCACATTGTACCAAAACTGAGAGACAGTGAGCAAAAACTGTTACCACAGGAAAACATAAACAACTTTGCCAGTTGTAGCTCAAACCATGTAATTCTTAACTATAAGAAGTCCTACTGAAACGAATGGTGTCACTCATGAATACATGGTATGAAATGTGTAGTATTACAGCAACCTTGGAGCTTAGATTAGAACAAGTAATGAGCCACCGCTCAGCACAACGGGAACTAGCGCATCTAGGTTTCCTGCAACACCTGACATCAGAGACAGCTAGCAGTTCTTAAGAAACACTTTTTTCCTGGATTAAAATGAGAATGTTAAAGCATTCAATGATGCAAATAGCAGTGATTCAAACTTCTGATTCAACATCCCTAGTACAACAGTCTATAACGGTACATTGTCTGCCCACTTTTTTCTTCACATTTTTAGCGTCAAGAAGATACACACTACAGACATGACACTCTTCTAAGGCACATTCACAGCCATACTTCAAAACTACTTAAATTTCTTCAAGAAGAAGATTTAAACGAAGAAAAAAAAAAGGTGGCCATTATGACCAAGTTTTCTAGTGTGTCTAAAAGCTTAAATGAAAAGACATAGTGTGCACTCTGCTCTCTGCAGGCAATACCTGTTACTCATGTAACGCATACAGAAGGTACGCCTTGGAGCACTAAGCATCATAAAAACAATTTTTTTGCTGTAAATTACCTACAAAATTGTCTACTGCTAGCTCTTACCCCAACAGGAAGAGCAAAGGAAATGAGAATTTAAAATCCATCTGCAATGACACCTACTGGAAAGGAAAGGATTGATGACTCAGGCTCACATCTGCCCTTCATACTCCTCAAATTCTCTCATTTATCTCACAACACCACTAGGCTTATAAAAAGCATCCTTAGAGGGAAAATACATTTAAGAAATAACACCAGCAGATTTTTTTCTGTAACATCCGTTTCTAATTATTTTTTTACGAACTTCAGCACCTGGTAACATTCACTACCAAGTGAGCCATTGAGCTACAGGAGAAGCCTCAATTTTGCAAGAAAGGCTGATCTTTTAAGATAACCCTAAAAGTTGCATGAGTTACAGGCAGGCCACTAATTCCCCACGTAATCTTTGCCTTTTAAACGTGAGCCAAAGGTCTACCTGCTGCAGATTAACCTCCTCCGCAGCCCGTGTACTTCAGGGCGCACACGAGATTACTCCTCCTCCCGCCGGCCCTTTGACATTCAGGGGCGGCCGGGGACCGAGCAGCGACCCT
>NW_009632823.1:0-23862 GCF_000690535.1 Cariama cristata | reverse complement strand
AAAACAAAACCAAAAAAACAAAACCAAAACCAAAACAACAATGGAAAAAAAACACCAAAAAAAAGCAAAAACCAAACCCCAAACAAAACTCATTTATGTGCCCCCTGTGTTGTGTGATTATATAGAAGTTTCCCTCGTAACTAGCTTTTCAGCAGAGCATGGTGATCTTTTATGATAGTTTTTAACTCCTACTGTAACAGCCATATACTATCGTGATCCCCTGATTGTTGAAATGGAACAGAAGGTTCAGGTGGTAGCAGAACAGAGATCTATGCTGATGCTTGGAAAAACTTATTTTCAGGCCTAGTAACAATTGTGTTTTAAAGAAAATTTAACACTTAAATATAATGCAGTCCAATGTTAGAATGGGTTCTAATTGCTCAGTTACTCAGCCTCACTGACTTCAGCTATCTTCTGTTCTTCCCAGCTTCTTCTTTTAACTAGTCCCTATCCTCATTCCTACTTTACTTTTCTCCCTCAAATTCACCTAAACTTTCATGTCTTTAACTTATTCTTGTACTGTGGTGTACTTCTGAGACCAGCAAAGCGAGTAGGTCCTCGACTGTATACACACTGTTATTTCTGTAGGCATTTAGCTGCATTTGCTGACATAGAAATAATATCTGGACTGGCTCTATGAAAATAAAGAGTTACCACCCATTAAAGGGAAGTAGCTTTCCTGCTTTCTTCTCCTTTGGTCAGCAAGACAGTTAATATTTTACTTACTAGTAAAAATGTCTTAAAAGCAAGTATCTGGAAGAGAGAACGTATGATCACAAGTCAACATCCTAACTTTTGAGTAAGTTAGAAGTAAATGAGCCATCACATCAGTACAGATAACCCAAACTTGATGTTTTGCTGGAGTGATCTGCACCAATGGCTTAGTAGTATGAAGGGCCATACTTGGTTAACTTGAATTCTGCTTGGGTCACCGTGTTGGTTTATTGGAGAGAGGTGGGCACTTCAGCAGTCTCTGAATTGCCTTCATTAAGTCCTCTAAATTGCATTGATGAGAGCTGTTTAAAGCCAGCTAGCAGGAAACACTGGGGCCACTGTATTTGGATGGAATTCAAGCTGCCTGAATATGGCACTACAATCGTAACTATGCCACCCTTCAGGGAGAAGATAGTGAGACTTTACTGGTATCTGATCAGTGCCTGTATTGTGCTCTGGAGTGTCCCAGAAGATGTATGACTCTCCACCAGCATAAAAACAAGTCTGAGAGGCTGTGAGGGTAGAGCAAGAAGGGGCAAAGGTTGGTGACTACCTTGGCAAGCAGCAGGAAGAATAGGGGATGGTGGCAGGAGAAGCTGGAGAGATAGTTGGAGGATTTGGGAAGGTAGGTGGGAATGGTGAAGGGGGGAGGGTTTGAGCACATACAAAAGACAAAGGCTTTTTGGGAAGGTGAGGAAATCTCATTAGGAGACTTGAGTGAAGGGCTGCTTCTCCAAAGTGTGGTGGCTTTTTCTGCATCGAGCCGAGTAGGGATCTGCTTTTGCTAGAACTGAAGCACCATGTTTTGGCTCAGCAAGCACAATATACTCTTAAAGGAGATGGAGCAAGTCAGATGAAGAGTATCATTTCAGGATGTATTGTGCTCAGCAATAAAGCTTTGCCAACACCTCTTCCCCACTGACTGCTCATTCTTACCCATGCTTTGCAATTTGCAGCCTGTTTTTTTAATGAAGTTGTGCTTTTCAGATGCTTTGTGAGTCTGTGCTGTAAAGCAGATTGGTTAAATGGATTTGGTTTTCAAAAACCAAAAAACCCAAAACATATTAGTACTGGGAATAACTTCTGAACACATCACCTGGTTTATAATGCAACCTCGCAAAGTTGCAGGAGATGGAGAAATGCAGTGTGTCCTCGGGAGCAACAGTGGTAGGGAAGCATCTTGAGCTAACTTTGCCACTGAAGACAAGGTACCCTTTATCTACACCCTGAGGCACTCGTATTTTGAATCCTCTTCTGCACAGGGAGACAAGAAGGAGTGATAGCATGTGGAAAATCCTTGTGGATTGTAACAAAGGAAGTGGTATTGTGTACAGCAAGAGGTGAAGCTAAGAAACAGGGCTTATGAGGAGGGGATACACAGGTTCTGCTTCTCAGCCTTTTACACTGTAAGGAGACGGCTGACGGGCAGGGAGAAGAAGCAGGAACAATGAGAGAAGAAATGCAAGGAGTCTGTTGGAATTAAAGGATGGGTGAATGATGTGTGTAATACCACAGTTTATGTGGTGCCAGTCTCCTACAGGATTTATTGTCAGATGTGCATAAGTATTTCTGGTCGTAATACTTAGTTGCAGTGTCATTTCATAAATACTGTAATTGCAATGTGTTAGTTATAGTAACAGAGAATAGTAATAAAAACGCTAATAAACTTGTAACTGTTTCTCTGTTTAACGTACGATGATCTCCAAAGCAAATCCTGAAAGAAAGGCTGGCCTGATGAAAAATCAGATGGCAAAAAAAGGAGTGGAAACAAGTAGTTGAAAATCTGGCTACTATGTTTTGTACGGGTCTTTCCTGTGCCCTCATAGGGTTGTTAACCTCCAGAGACTTTATTTTTCATAAGCATACAGATATAAACTTTCTTCTTGGAAAAATAACCTAGCAGGATAAAGAAGGTAACTCTGCTTCCAGGACTGTTTTCAGACAGATACAGAGGTCATAGCCCACATAGATTCTTCATCCTGAAGGAGGCTCAGCAAAGGTTCTCTCCAATCCAAAGAAAATTTTGAGTGCCCCCACTGTCCTGTCCTGTCCCCCTCCACCTTGGTTGTCCCCTGCTGAAGTATATAGCCCTATGCAGTCAACCAGCATGATCTGAGGGAAATGTATGGAACCAGTGAAGGGAGGTTACACTTACATTCCAATAACTCAAGAAAAAAATTAACCTTGCATTCATATAACAATTAAATGTCCTCATTTTCCCTGAGCTGTTGTGTACTTTGACTGATGCTCTATATTGTATGTGACTTACTGATTATATATAATTCTGTTGTAAAGCGGAAAGGTTTTCAACATTACTCAGAATGGGAGTGTGATGCGGAAGACAACTGCAGAGAAATGTCTTTCTTCCTCATGCAATACGACCCAGCTGAGAGTTAGGAAAATCTTTAAAATTCTGTCACGTGATGGATATGATGGCCTTTGTGCCAGTGGCTGCTCTTTAGAAACCTTGAAAATGTGATTGTGCTTACTGGTGCCCTGTGCTGTAAATGCCAAAGAAAGATGGTCTCTGAGATGCGAATGAATTAACAAAGTTGAGAAATAAAAACGTTCATGAGGAATTCCAGAGCAAAGAGATCTGCAAGCACTTTTAGAGGGTCCTGGCTGATAGGCACAAGAAATGCTGGTTTCTTGAATTTCGAGTAGCTTGCAAACTTAACTTTCTGTAAATCCAACAGAAGTGGAGGGGTGGGGGCGGTGGGCTGAAATGCCTCTGAATGCTCTCAGTGAAAGGCTGCTGTTGGGGAAGCTGAGCAAACCCAGACAATTGCGGTGTTCCTGGGGAGGTATGTGGGAGAAAAAGGTGAAATCCTTTAATTCATTACAGTTGTCGTACTTTGAAACTCACCTACTGGAAACTATATGCTTCTGTTGAAAAGTCTCTGAGCTACTGCTGGCCTGTCTGAACTCTTCAAATGTTGATGTTAGCAGTCTCCCAGCCTCTGAAATGTCTGCCCTGTTCTAGGAGTAATGTAGTCTGTGTTACAAGGGAGGAAAAAAAATAAATCGCCTGACAGGCTTTGACAAGGAAAGAATCCCTAGGCTCTCTTTGTGGTTAGTGGAGAGAAATGCAATTTT
Source organism: Cariama cristata (assembly GCF_000690535.1). Taxonomy (NCBI): domain Eukaryota; kingdom Metazoa; phylum Chordata; class Aves; order Cariamiformes; family Cariamidae; genus Cariama; species Cariama cristata. Next base: position 20,052 of record NW_009632823.1, on the reverse strand, counting down.
GGGATGAATCTTTAAGCACTGATTTTAAACATCCAACTCGAGATGGATAATGACCAAGACTTCACCTTCATTGCCTCAAACCTTTGTGGAATTCGCTTCAACTAACAATACAGACCCCTACAGTCAGATTTCATAGATTTGTGTATGCAGGTTATCCAGACCTGCTCATAGAAGGTGCAGAACGTCAGCAGCAGTTCCTCAAGGTCTGTCTTTATTGCTGAAGTGTACTCATGAAAACATTACTTATGCTCTAAAGCTAAGATTGGGCCAATTTGGCTTAATTTATATAGGAATTCCAGCTAACACTTTATTTTTTTTAACATTTTACTGTGTTCAGTTCTGGGCCCTGCACTTCAAGAAAGACCTTGAGGTGCTGGAGCAAGTCCAGAGGGCAACGAAGGTGGTGAAGGGTCTGGAGGGTACGTCGAATGAGGAGCAGCTGAGGGAGCTGGGGGTGTTTAGCCTGGAGAAGAGGAGGCTGAGGGGAGACCTGATCGCTCTCTACAACGACCTGAAAGGAGGGGGTAGTGAAGTTGGAGTCAGCCTCTTCTCCCAGGCAATTAGTGATAGGACAAGAGGGCATAGTCTGTTCAGGCTAGAAATTAGGAGACCTTTCTTCTCAGAAAGGGTGGTTAGGCATTGACATGGGCTGCCCAGGGAGGTGGTGGAGTCCCCATCTCTGGAGGTGTTTAAGAAAAGACTGGAGGTGGCACTTAGTGCCATGGTCTGGTTGACATGGGGGTGTGAGGGCAAAGGTTGGACTCGATGATCCCAGAGGTCTCTTCCAACCAAATCGATTCTGTGATTAACACCTACCTTACTTTTGGCTGAGGTCATCTTCTATTCTTTTGTTATTGTTATCAAACTACTAGAAGTTGCAGCTTTTAACTTAAGACTGTTTTCATCAATTTCCCCTGTCTGCTTTTCTTAATGCGGCTAATAGCTGTTTTCGGTTGGCAAATACACCTAGGAGTTGAATGAATGTAATACCACGTGTGTAATCAAGCAATGAAATATTACCTGCTGATACGCAATTAGATTATTATTTATGACTGCTTATAGGTAAGCCCACTGCGTCAACAAAATGTTACCACAGCCAATGGGTGTGCTGCAATTATATGATACTGCCTTTATTTTATACGACATGCTTGATGGTATTTGTTTCCCATCTTGATTAATCTTAGTTTTGTTTATTTGTCTTGTCCTAGGTCAGACTAAAGATTAAAACAAGGCAATGGATTGGGGAGCTCTGCATACCATTTTAGGAGGTGTAAATAAACACTCCACCAGCATCGGGAAGATATGGCTCACTGTCCTGTTTATCTTCCGTATCATGATCCTGGTTGTGGCTGCAGAGAGAGTCTGGGGAGATGAACAAGATGACTTTATCTGCAACACCCTGCAACCTGGTTGCAAGAATGTTTGCTATGATCACTTTTTCCCCATCTCTCACATCAGACTCTGGGCCCTGCAGTTGATCTTCGTTTCCACACCTGCCTTGCTGGTGGCCATGCATGTAGCTTACAGGAGGCATGAGAAGAAAAGGCAGTTCAGAAAGGGAGACCAGAAATGCGAATACAAGGACATTGAAGAAATCAGAAAACAGAGGTTTCATATTGAGGGCTCCTTGTGGTGGACGTACACCAGCAGCATCTTCTTCAGACTGGTCTTTGAAGCAGTCTTCATGTACGCGTTTTATTTCATGTACGATGGGTTCCGAATGCCTCGCTTAATGAAGTGTAATGCTTGGCCCTGCCCCAACACAGTAGACTGCTTTGTTTCTCGACCTACTGAAAAGACGGTGTTTACTATTTTCATGATTGCTGTGTCCAGCATTTGCATTCTCTTAAATGTAGCTGAATTATGTTACTTACTGACAAAATTTTTCCTCAAAAGGTCTAAAAAAGCTGGAAATCCAAAACATCACCCCAACCATGAGAATAAGGAAGAAACCAAACAAAATGAAATGAATGAGTTAATATCTGATAGCTGTCAGAACACAGTTATAGGATTTTCAAGTAGCTAAGTTGGTGTCAGTGCTGGTGTTCACTCTTTTTGGAGTGAATGCTCTGTTTAAATGAAATTTCAGTTGGGTGAGACTTTGATATGTAGTGTCAGGCGTCAGTTATGCACATGTCTGAAAAAAGTCAGGGCAGCTTAAACATGTGAAAATTGCGTGAAGAATAAATAGGAAAGTGTATCTTCCTATGAGTACCCTTACAAGCCGACTATGACAAGTGGGAAACCCGCTACTGCCTTCATGCTGACGCAGCTCCTGAAAACTACATGCCACACCAATAAGAACAAAATTCTTTCTGAGCTAGATATTCTAGTATTATGAGATGTTTTGTAATAGTTTTTACTTGTGAACTGACAATTAAAATATTTTTCTGAAATCTAAGATTCCATGTTACTCAAGGTGTTATAGTACACAACTGACTGTGTTTTGTTTCTGAACCAGGCATACGCAGATGAACCCTGTAGTACTGGATTCATAGAGAGGAGATGGTGATAGGCTCCATCTTTACCGCTTTGCAAGTGCTGCTTGAGTCTGGACAGGGAGCTTGAGACGCTTGCACACACGCCGCTGGCTGTAGGGGAAGTTGTGTGAAAGCCCGCCATGTGTAGTGTGGGTAACTGAGGTAGCTAGGGCCTGAGTGCAATCATGCCTAAAACCAGCATGACAATGTAGATAGAGCCTAAGTAGACTTGCTTTAAAGATCTGGCAGACCAAGTAATCTTATTGATCATTTAATTGCATACTACCAGTTTTATAGCAACATAACTTTATGTAAATGTTTTTCTTTAATGTACTAGCTGTGTTTGTTTCTTTATGATATATCACATCATGGAACTTCTTTGGTTTTGATTTGTTTGTGGTTTTTTTGGTGGTAGACTGATGGTGCTGTTAGGAAACCAGGGGCTCTTTGATTTGGAGGACATGGAAAAGTATTGCTGGAAACGGAACAAGTCTTCTGAATAAAAGGCAAACACTTTAACCTTTCTCAATGAAGTGAGAGTCTATATGTGAATGCTAGGGAGATCTTAAGCAGGACAAGCATTTATGAAAAATGGTTTCCAAGCAGGGACTCCATATCCAAAGTGCCCGTAGCCCATGCACACTACTCATTCCCAGCCAGAGCACTGATGCCCTCATTCTGTTGTCCATATGGAGGTGACATACCTCCAATGGAGGTGACACACGTAACTCTTGAGTGCACAGGGGTAGGTGCTTGTGGGAGGGGTGCCCTGTTGGGAACATGAGAGCCTGAAGGTCAAAGAGGTGGGTGTAGTACAAGACCCCAGCTGTAGCGTCTTGTGCGTGTCTCCTATTTGGGACCACCACAATAAAAATGTCATGGACACGCTGACGTCAGCAGAGTCACCTTTTGTTTTGGTTTTTTTACACCAGCGCAAACGGATTGGCCTCGTTTTTGTACCAGGGAGCTACTGTTTCAAGGGGTGTAACAAAGAGCAGGTCTCCCTTGGAGCAGAGGTTACACTCGATGCAGTTTTCCTCCTGCTGTTGTGTTGCACTTTTCCTTACAGGTGCTGGCACGGCTTTGTGTGTGTCCGTGCTGTAAGTGGCTTTGGGTTGGTTGGCTGCTTTATGTGTGACCAGTAGAACCCTAACAGGGTGCAGGCACAAGCAACAGGAGAGAGAAAATACCTGGAGGCAGTGCTGTCCCTGCATGAGGGCCTGAGCTGAGCCCTGTCATTTATCTGTTCTCCTCTGCTGGCAAACTCCTGATCTGTCCTGCCTTTGCAGCGTGTTTTTTTTTCTAATTGCTGTTGTGAGAAGAAATTGCTGCTAGTCTTCTGAACATGTCTACCAGCAAGCTTGGTGAAAAAAATAGACACAAAACTGTATATTGGTGTGCTTGTGTTGTTCTCTGCCAACTGAAAATAGAAGCAGAAGCGAAAAGTGCTACAAAAGTTTGCTTTTGTAGGCATTGTTCCTGGTGGCCTCATCACGGTGGCTTCCTCTCCAGGCTCCGCATCCTGCTATGGCAATGGTTTAAACCTTTACTTAATGGAGCGGCTCCCTTAGGGTCAGGAAGGCGGGGGGTCAGGCTGTACCTCACCACGTCGCCCCCCAGTCTGCTCGAGGGCAGGCAGCGAGGCACTCTTGGGGCGTGGGGACACAGATACTTCTGTTCCAGAGCTGTGTTTCGTGGAGCAACTCAGCTGTGGACTTTAATCCAGGGCATGCTGCGAATCACATACCACGTAGGGAATGCGACCAGAGATCAGTTAATGATTATGCCTGATCGTGTCTCACCACTTTTAGTGATCAAATTGAACTAGCCCTATGCTGAATGTCAGTAAACCTGGAAAACACCTTAAGGCAGGTATGTTTTCCTCAAATGGAGGAAGGGTAGTGTTTCTTGGTCTATGAATAAGTGCAGGCCTGCTAAACCCCAAACGGGGATATGACAACAGCCCTCTATATGGTATTTTCATTTCCTGCTTACAAGTTTTCAAACAGTGGTTTTTATTCCAGCAGCTGGATTTTTCTAGAAGATGAGTTCCACATCCGTTGTTATTTCAAGCCTGGATGAGTGGGCAAAGCTTAGATGACGAAATTGGGTGTACGTGGTCTTTGTGCGCCAGCGCAGCTACGTGCGTGGCTGTGCTGTAACAGGTTTGGGTCGGCTGGAGGGTTCCTGCCTGGCAGCAGGACCTGGTAAGGTGCAGTGAAACCACGCTGCCCCGCTGCTGGCGTGTCCTGGCAGCCAGACGGGTCAGGAACAAATGCGCCGGTCCCTGTCCAACCTACGCCAAGGGTGGCTGTAAATCAAAAAGCCAGAGCTTACTGAAGGCTTCACTAGTGCTGTCACTGACTCAGCAGGGAAGAGCAGATGTGACTGAGATGTGTTTGGCTGGGATGTTTCTCATCACACGGTGTGCAACCCTAATTACGGGCACTCTCCTTTATCTGAAACATCCCCTGACTTTTGTTACTGCCAAGGAAAAGTCCCTGGCAGTTTCAGTGCCCTCTTTAAATCGTTCCTCATCTCCCATTGTGTTAGGCTGAAGTAGATGGCAGCACGAGGAAATGGCTGCTTTCAGTGTCTCGTTTCTCCAAGTCACCTTCCCACCGTCTGCCGCGTCCTGTGGGCAGGGCAGGCAGCCGTGGTCGGTGGGCCACGGACAGGGACAAACTGAGCTGCTTTTCTTGGTTTCAGCCCTCCTCCTGCGTCTTGGCAAGCTGGCTGGGGCTGCCCTGAACCGCAGAGCATACCCGCTCCCCGCGGTGCCTGCCCTTGCTCCTGCCTCGTAGCCGTCCCCTGGGGAGAGGGTCCCCCCCCAAATCTCCCACCCGCTGGTGACCCGCAGGTTGTACTGTACTGGCACTGCCATCAGGCCGTGGTAGTTCAGCCAGTTTCTCTGATGGCACCTGGCTTAATTGTCCCTGCCCATCCCTGCGGCATCTCCCCACCCTGTGATTTCCCCTTTGTTATGCCTGGGGCAGAGATTGCTTAAATTGGCTGTGGTGCCAAAGGATTAATCAGAGCCTCTGGAAAAGCTCTCTTGCAAATACCCTGCATCTCCTCCCACTCCCCTGTCTTGCTTTCCTATCAAACAGGCAGGAGCCCTGACCTGTTACAGGCGCAGCAGCGGTGACTGCCAGACTCTGCCCCCATTGCACCCAACAGCCCTTGACTCCAGCCCCACTGCAGTGCCCTCCTCCATCCCTCTCTCTACTTCTCAGCCTGCCCCCCCCTGCAACTTTGGCTTTGCTTTTCCATTGACCTAAGCCCTTCCCAGCAACCCTGAATGCCAAAGCGCTAAAAGCAAATGAGACCCGTTGTGGGATGGTCTGAACCCCCTCTCCTCCTTTTGCATAGTTAGGCCCTACCCCACCTACTGCACCCACGAGCTCTTTGCTGCTAGGTTGGAGCGAGTTCGGCTCCTCGATCCCCTCTGCCGAGCAGAGACTCTGCTGGTGCTGGCCCAGCGCCTCACCCACCCTTGCCCTGCGATGGTGTGCTGGAAAGCACCGGCACAGCCAACATGAGGCAAACCTCTGCTCCCAACAGCTTGGTGTATTTTTCTATTGCCACTGTTACCTCTATTTCCCTTACTGAACCAAGGCCTTATTACAATGCTCCTGAAATAAATCTATTTCATAGAATCACTGAACCATAGAAGTGCTTGGTTGGAAGGGACCTTTAAGGGTCATCTAGTCCAACCCCCTGCCATGGGCAGAGACATCTTCAACTCTATCAGGTTGCTCAGAGCCCAGTCCAACCTGACCTTGAATGTTTCCAGGGACGGGGCATCTACCACCTCTCTGGGCAACCTGTGCCAGTGCTTTACCACCCTCACTGTGAAAAACTTCGTCCTAATATCTCATCTGAATCTACCCTCTTTTAGTTTAAAACCATTACCCCTTGTCTAGTCACAACAGGCCCTGCTAAAAACTTTGTTCCCATCTTTCTTCTTGGCCCTTTTAGGTACTGGCAGGCTGCTCTGAGGTCTGCCCAGAGCCTTCTCTTCTCCAGGCTGAACAACCCCAACTCTCTCAGCCTGTCCTCACAGCAGAGGTGCTCCAGCCCTCGGATCATCTCCGTGGCCTCCTCTGGACTCGCTCCAACAGGTCCATGTCCTTCTTGTGCTGAGGACCCCAGAGCTGAAGGCAGTACTGCAGGGGGGTCTCACCAGAGCGGGGCAGAGGGGCAGAATCCCCTCCCTCGACCTGCTGGTCACGCTGCTTGGGATGCAGCCCAGGGTACGGTTGGCTTTCTGGGCTGCCAGAACATATTCCTGGGTCATGGTGAGCTTCTCATCAACCAGCACCCCCAAGTCCTTCTCCTCAGGGCTGCTCTCGATCCATTCTCCACCCAGCCTGTATTTGTGCTTGGGATTGCCCTGACCCATGTGCAGGCCCTTGCACTTGGCCTTGTCGAACCTCATGAGGTTCACATGGGCCCACTTCTCAAGGCTGTCCAGGTCTCTCTGGATGGCAACCCTTCCCTCAGGCGTGTCAACCACACCACTCAGCTTGGTGTCGTGTGTAAACTTGTTGAAGGTGCACTCAATCCCACTGTCTATGTCATTGATGAAGACATTTTGATGAAGATATAACAGCACTGGTCCCAGTACGGGCCCCTGAGAGACACCACTTGTCACCGACCTCCGTCTGGACATCAAGCCATTGACTATTACCTTCTGGATGCGACCATCCAACCAATTGGTTATCCAGTGAATAGTCCCTCCATCAAATCCATCTCTCTCCAATTTAGAGAGCAGGATGTTGTGCGTGACCATGTCAAAGACCTTACAAAAGTCCAGATAGATGACATCCATAGCTCTTCCCTTGTCCACTGATGCAGTCACTCCATCATAGAAGGCCACTAGGTTGGTCAGGCAGGACTTGCCCTTGGTGAAGCCATGCTGGCTGTCTCGAATCCCCTCCCTGTCCTCTGTGTGCCTTAGCCTAGCTTCTAGGAGGATCTGTTCCATGATTTTCCCAGGCACAGAGGTGAGGCTGACAGGCCAGTAGTTCCCAGGGTCCTCCTTTCTCCCCTTTTTAAAAATGGGTGCAATTTCTGTTCTTCATAAAGTAGCGTGTGCTGCCTTGCTGGCGCTTCCCATTGCCACTGTGGTGACCGTGGCGTGGCAAGATGAGGCGGTGCCCAGCAGCCAGCCTGGGAGAAGAGTCCCTGTTCTAGTATCTGAGTATTATCTGTATTTAATAATATCTGAGTAATGATCACTCACAGCCCAACAACTTCGAGCTCACAGGCTGTATTTATTGATTGGGAGCCAAAGGAGTAGCTGGGGACTTGGGTGAAAAGTGATCATGCTGCTTCTTGTCTTCGTTACTCGATGCGCCCTGAGCTGCTCTTGCCATGGCATGCGGGCAGGCAGAGGGGCAGGCATTTAAGAGTTCTCCACGCCCATTTTGAGTTGTTTGGTGTGAGATCATTGCGGACCAATTTCTGCTGTGCATGGCATCTGAAGCCAGAGGGAATGTTGGATCTGCAATCCTACCCCATGGTGGCCACTGCTCTCCCCTCGGATGGGCCCATGGGCAGAGACATCTCCACCTCAGCAAACTTCCCCGTAGGGACTTCGCACGGCTGACTGCAGCAAGAGCACTGCCCTTGTAGCAGCCTTTCCCCTGCCAGAGGCCGTGTGTATCCCCGTCTCTCTGCCCAGCCCTGCAAGGTCAGACTTGTATTTCTCAGGTTAGGCATGTAAAGATGAATGGCCTCCTTTTCAACTTCCGCAGAAGCCAAACATCGACCAGCTTCTCCAAAAAAGATGGAAGTAAGGTGCAAATAACAGTTTTGCAATTTCCCACCTCCTTGGCCCTGCACCCTTGATGATAGTTATGGAGTACGCCTCCATCTTCAGCGTACGCGCACAGCTGGGTGGGTTTCTCTGCACAGAAGCACCCAACGCTTCGTCTGACACGCAGAGCAACGGGCAGGTGGGTCTGTGGGAGGAGGAGACAGGGAGAGGCTCTTGCAGAGCCCTGACTCAGCCGTCGAGTCCTAGCAAGGGCCCGGTCAGCACCCTCCTTCATCCCTGCCAAGAGGCACATGGACAGGAGTGCCGCTCCCTGCAGCTTGTCACCACCCGGCTGCCGCCTGCCTGTGCCGCTGCGTCACCCGTCTATGCCAGAATTTCTGCTTCAGCCTCCCCCCACCCCCCGATGCTGTGACAACCACCTGGGCACTTTTTGCAAGCTTGCAGATGTTTCAGGGCCGGATCCCAAGTTCCCCGTTGTCACTCAGCAAACCCCTGTTGATTCCAGCAGAGGTGGGCCGGGCCAGGCCTGTAGGAAGGGTGCAACTCCTTGAAAGCCCTGCAATACCGCTCAGGCACTTTCTGCACAGCCGTTTTGCAATATCAGGTCCCGTTTCACACAGCGGCTATTACCTCCGCGCAGCAGATCTGCAAACGTGGGTAAATCATTCCCCACCGGGGCCGTGCTCACCCACCGCAGGCAGCGACCAGCAACCCACCGGCGCCCTGCAGACCAAAGTGCCGGCGCTGACACGCGGTCCTGCTCTCACGACCATTTTAGCTGTTTCCAGTGATTTGCTTTGTTTATTACTCAGAGAAGGAGAAGGAGAGCTCCCTAAAAGGATTTGGCTCTTAACAAATCTGTGGGTCTTTTTTCTCCGCTGGCATGGATGTTGGGTGGCCGTTTACTTGCGTACAAGCCCACGAACCAGAGGGGCCTGGGGCGGCGAGATCGGTAAAGCAGGAAGGTTTTACACCCTGCCGGCTCCCCACCCATCAGGACTCCCGATCCCTGGGAATTAGGCTATTTTACTTCCTTCAGACCCAGGGGCAGAGCTGGTTATGCTCTTAACTCTCCGGAGTGGCGTGGTGCAGCCTTTCTGTGTTATCAAAACTGTAGTGCAATCCCGGCTAATCTAATTTCTCCCGGTATCTTACACGCCACCCTCTTGTTATCTTTTACATGATGCGTTTCTCAGGACAGAGACTCATCTCAGTGATGTCTTGGGTACATCTGGGAAACGCAGGCAATTATTAAATAACAATGCCCACAGTGACGACAACATCATATAAAGCATGATGATGACCTCAAGAAAGAATTGGACTATGTCCTTTGACACTGCTTACGATACATGAAAAGCCTGGAAAGAAAAGCACCTGGTGAATCCTGTGGCCCAGGTAAAATTCCCTGTATGTCCTCGGGGCTGAAGTTCACGACAGTGAAACCCAGACTGACTCTTGCAGCTTTTAGCCAGACCTGGGTGACACAGGAGGGAGAATTTAGTCCTGTTATTAGGGCTGATGGCTTGGGTTTAATCCAAACATCTCCCAGGTGGGCACACAGTAGGTGTTCGGTCGGGGATAATAAAAAGCAGTTTAAAAGCATCCGACAGAGGTTTAAGAGGTTGTCTGAAAAAACCGCCACCCTTACGGTCACTCAGTTTCTGGTTTCTTACCTAGTCAAAATGTAACTAAATCACCAGTCCCCGCAAAGTTTCCCAGTGCAGGTAAGGTTTGAGCAGCGAGCAGGAGCACTCACGTCTCGCACACCGCCGCCGCCCAGATGGGACTGAACCCAGCTCCGACCCCGCGGTTCCTCGGCCAAAGGGAGGGATAATATACTAGTTTTGTATTAACGCAGAACAAATGCAACAAAAATTAGAATTCCCAGTAAATGCTCTAAACTCTGGGTTGAATAGTCAGTTTTATTTTGGCACCCCTGATAATTATTTATGTTTAAAGGGATATTTTCACCAGAAAAGGCTGATAGAAGACAAAGTCATCAGATGATGAGAGAGAACTAGTTCAAGTCAGGGAAGAATCAAGGCACTTTGGGGAAAGATCATTTTAGCAGTCACACAGTGGTAGGTGGAAAATAAAATACACTTCAAGGAAAAAATTTCCAGTGGCCTGAACTGCTTCAGGAGCAAGAGCTGGCCAGGCTGGCACTTCAGTCAGCTCTGCCCTGGGCCCAGGGCTGATAGAGGAAAAAAAACCCCAAGTACTTAGATGTATAAAGAAGGACAATAATAATGAAATCAATAATTATGTCACCCTTCGGGCACGGAGCTGGAAGCTGTGCCCACACCCAGCAGAGGTGAGGGGTGATGCCTAGAGACACCTTCCTATTTCTTGGTCACTGTAAGGAAAAAAAAAGGGACATCGATAAGAGTAAGTTTTTCACTTGTCACCGGCATATGAAACCGATAACCTGGAACCACGCTGACCGTGCTATTTCACAGGTATTAGAGATGAAAAGGGAATCCTGCATAACTCAGGTCTCCCTCCTCACAGCCAAGGGGGATAACCTCGACCCCAAGATTATTTTTGTGTTTATCCACTGCTTAGTGCAAACCATAAAGCTGGGCTGGGGCTTCCTCTGGGGGGAGAGCCTGACCTGCCAAACTGCCACCCGCACTGCCTCTCTGGCATTTCTCCCCTTCTTCCCCACACCGAGGGACTGACGTGGGGGGAGGCCCCTTCTCCACCCCCCTGGCCCCTCCGGCGACATGGAGAAGAAGAGAAGCTGTGGGTGAACTTGCAGGCCATAGTGGAAGGCACCTGCTGAATTTAAATGCCTGGAGGGCTGGGTGGCGGCTGGGTGGGCGTTTTCTGAATGTGGGCAGCTCTGAATGTAGGTGTCTGACATTTATTTAAATCCTACCAAGTACCTAAATACTCTCTTGGTACTTGTCCCAGAACCTATCTAACCCCTTTATCGATGTGTAGGAAAACTTTGATTAGCAATCAAAGTTTTGGCTATCAAAGACATCGTACCAGCTACTCAGGAGCTCTACAGACCCGCCACTGCTTCTGGAGACTGACCCAAAGGATGATACAGCTGCACGGCGCCGGGCCCACATGGTCTTGCGACATCGCCTGGTTCACACATGATTCACCAGCTTAATTTACTCCTCAGCAAGCTAACTCTCACTCTTGTGTTTTTTTGTAACAGTTCTGGTATTATACAGCCTCCTTCACCAAAGAGTTGGGAGGCATTATCCAATTGACCACTGAAAAATTAATCACTTAGAGAATAACCACCTATTAAACATGATTAAAAAACAGCAGCAAAAGCATTTTTTCCTAATGGATCTGCTAGGAAGAAATGTTACTTTTTTCCACATACACAAACCAAGCAGAAAAAGTAAGTATGTGAAATGAGAGGTCACACAGCCCAATCTGCAAGTCTGAAGCAGAATCAGTTCCCCTGGGTCATACCTGAGGTGTATTTGTCTGCCACGGCATGCTTGAAAGAAAAGGGCTATCTGGTTTGACTTGGGCTTTTTCTATAGCAGAAAGACTGTTTGGATTAACTAAATAAATTTCATCCTGGAAAATTCCTGCGGTAGATATGCTTCAATTAGTCTAAACCTTTTATACATTATTTTAGCTGAATTTGGTAAGCCAGCAGTGCTGCTAAACCAATTTGAACATTGGATCAGCTCTCAGCACTAGCAAAGCCCAGTAACATTGTCAGCAAAAGCCCGCGTATGTGTTATTTGCAGGATTAACTATCACTTTCGGAGGGATGTTCTTAAATTCTCAGCCCCTGAAAACAAACCACTCTCAGGAGGTCACTTTTCTGTGCGGGCACACGTAACACGGTTCCTCAGGACACACTTCAGTGAGGCACCTCTGCGAGCTTTCCCCCTTGGCCCTGGCATGGCTGCAGGCTGCCCTCAGGACACCCCATCCCTTCTGTACCACAACCCCATGGCCATGGAGAAGGAACCACCGATATCCCCGAAGGACTTCGTCAGCGTCTGCAGATATGCCTGCACGTGCTTGGGCATAAACGCCTCCTTTCCTAATGGAGCTGGCGGGGTCGTTGTTTATCCCTCTGGGTCGTTTGTCTCCCAACGAGGAGGAGATCCAGACCTGTATTTCCTTTAGGCTGCGGGGTTCAATCCCACATCTCTCCTTCAATCCCACATCTCCATCGATCCTGCATCTCTCCTTCCTGAGGTTGGCAGCCGGGTGTGGAGGCAGGGAAGGAAGAAGGGGCACTCATCACCTCTGTGGGACACTGCGTGGAAGGACAGAGAGCATGCGAGACAGGTCCTGACTCATCCGGTGGTTAAGATTGGCAGCTAGGAAAGTGTAACGCTACTTCTGAGACACACTTTATTCAGTGTTTAATGTAAAATGCATAAACAATCCTGGGAGCAGAGACTCCAGAGACTCCTCCGCTTCCCCAGCAGAGTCCTCTGGTCCTTAGGGAAAATTCTCCCACAAATTATCTCGTTCCCTCCCCGTGTCTTTTTGTCTTTCTGACTTTTGTTCCCCTCTGGCCAGCTGAATAAATTCTGCAGGAGAGGCGGAGACCAACGTCAGTCTGGGCTAACCTACAGCCTGGTGGTTATGGCATTGTGTGGGGAGTAGGAGACAGAGGTTTGAGTCCTCTCAGGTCAAGCAAAGCAAAAATGTCCAAATCTTGGGTGAGTTTGGGAAAACCTAAGGATGTTTCCACCATAGCATTTTAACTGGGGACAGGAACATGTTGCTGAAGTGAATCCCCTGATTACGTCCCCTCTGGTGTTCTGGTTCACACTGAGGAATCGGCCTGGGTCTCTTTTGGATTGAGCAAAACTGGAAAAGCCTCTCCTGGAGCACAGCACCTATGCTCCAGCTGCCCCGGCAGTCGGTCCGTGGGGCCTGGCCCGAAGGAAGCCCTCTAGACATGCATGCGGTGTGACAGCCGGATCCTCGGCACCAGCTCAGGCTGCTCTCGCTGGGCTGCCGAGGTTGCTAATGTCTGTAACCTGCAAATATCACGTAGCAATGTTGTGCGCTGCAACATGCTGTAACGTACCAGAATGTAATGCAATGTAGGCATAGCCAAAAGGTGTTCTATAAACGAGGCAAGTGTGAAAAAAGAGAGATTCCTTGATTTGGGTTTCTGCGTTTTACATCAAATCATCGGCACCAGCAGCTGCTCCTTGAAGAAAGCAAGCTGCTCAGCTTTTGGTCGAAGAAGCTGTAGGAGTGTCTTCCATGCCAAAGGAGCAGCTTCTGGGCTGCACATCCAAAGGGATGGTCTAACCTCAGGAGAGAGAGGTGAGAGCATACACCCCCCCCGGCACAGCTCGCAAGCCCTCCCTCGCTGTCCTGGGGTGTGGTATGGGAATGGAACGCTCACCAGAAAGTGCTGGATTTCAGAAATCTGGCCAGAAGGTCCTAGGGCTTCTTGGAGAGTATTCAGGAAACTTTCCCCATATCTTCTTCCTTCACTCTCTGGAATTTCAAAGGGAGTGCAAGTTGTTTAATTCCTGAAGCCAGACTGTGGCCACAACTCTGTGATAGCACATATCAAATGAGCAAAAGGAAAAATAAAAATTAATTTAGCTGGTTCTAGTGATCTTGCTGTGATTTTCACATCAGCAGGCAGTGCCGTTACACTGGTGGCTAGTGCTGGAAGTGTACTGAGTGCCATAGAAAAGACAAAAGAGATGCAAACCCGATTAAGCAGCCCAACTGGAGCCGTGCATAGCTAAAAGAGCATGAACAATCTTGGGGTTTACGCCAACATTTTGTGTCTCTGACGTTATAGACATGCATGTGTATTGTGCTGATGTACAGGCAAAATACCTGTTCCCAGGAAGTACAATAGGCTACGCGACAATGCAACATGTCTTGACAGAAGGAAGAATGACCTCACCTGAGATTGTGGGTTGCAGTTTGGAAATAAAGTGTTTCAACAGCAATTGCAATCCCTGGCGGGAACTGGAAATTCTGCACGTTCTGATCTTGCCTGGAATTTCCTTGTAGCTTCACATAAATGCTGTCGATCAGAATAATTCCCAGTAGATTCTATCTCTTCTGAAATAACAGAAACTATTGCAATTGACTTATGAGCACCCTTGCCTGACACCCTAGCTGTAACAATAAAATACCTAGCAGTAAACCACCTTGTGTGGTTTAGGCCTGGTTTATTTTACATTTTTTCCACAAGCTAGACGTGTACAGAGTTGCTGTAAGGTTGTTTTAATCCCATTTTTCCGTTGTCCAAACAATGCTCCCCGTAGAAGTGCGGCCACCAGCCAGCCTCTCTCGCGCAAAGGCCAGCAGAGCCGCTCTGCTCCCCACGCCAGTCCCGGGGGTGGGTGAGTCCCACTGCGAACGCCTCCTGCCAGTGCCTGCTCTCACTTTGGGTCTGAACCCCACAGCTTGTGGGTCACCAAGACCTGAAATTTGCCTCTCTTCCCCCTCCTCTCCATTTTGTCTGAAAGCCCAGTATATTTGGGGAACGGCTTTTTCCTGCTTTTTGCTCCTTGCAGACAAGCAGGCGTTAGGTATATGCCAAGACAGCCCAACGCCCAGTTCCCCTGTGCTGCCTTGACCAGGAAAGACATCCCAGTCCTTCACAGGGCCATACTGGGAGGGGGCTGCACACACAGGCCTGGAGAAGGGAGAAATCGGGGTGTATGCAGCAGAGGGACTGTGAGCCCGGGGCTGCCGCTGCGACCAGAGCGAACAGCATGGGACAAAAGGGGGTCTGCCAAAAGTGTTGGGAGTTACTCTGGGGCTCTCGTGGAGGACATCCCAGCACAGCTCTGGTCTCCTTCTCGGCAGCTGGGGACAGGCTGTGTGACAGACCAATGTGTGACCGTGCTGGGGAGCAGGGAGACGGGAGGGTGTGGGACAGAGCTACGGTCAAGTGTGGCTGTGGGCTGAGCCCAGAGCAGGGTCTGGTAAGGAGGTCCCAGCTAACACAACACTGCGTGCACCCAATGTGTGGGGTTTGGGCATTTACCCTTGAGGGTACCCCAAATCTCTTTCCAAATGTTGCCCTTTTATGTAGTCAGGTAACAAAGGAATAGATTTTTTTTTCCCCCATAGTCAATGTATTCTGCCACCCATCATTTACTCATAAAAAGGTCAGTTGTTACAGGAACCACTTAGCAGCAGGCACATTTTGGTGCTGAGAAGGAATCTCAAATAAGAGGGGCAATCGGTCAGAAATCTATTCCTTAAGAAAAGCAATAATCTACTGACCCATTAAAAGAAGCCTGCAAGTCACCAAGTGCCTGCTTAGCTGGCACCCTTGACTTTTAGCAGTAAGTGCTGAGAGTACACAGGTAATGCAAATATTGCAAAAGACAGTGGTTTTCTTGAGTGTCCACCTTTCCCTGCCTGAAGCAAATCCCTTCATGGTGTACTTGATTAAAGTGGAGAGCAGAGGCAGCAGCATTCCTGACCCAAGAAGGTTCATTTTTCCTTCTCTTGAGGTGCTGGTTGAAAGGGATATTTCTTGTCCCTTCCTGGAGTTTTTGTAATCCTGAACGCATACATTGCTTAGGAACAATCTCAGTGGCATTTCTCGGGAAATGCTGTGTGGCTCTTTGGCATTTCTTGGCATGATCGCTCTGTTTCTTTCGTGTCTACAAGATCCCATCTCACCGATCTCTGCCACGGGCTCGGCTGGGACTTCTGCAATTAGCAGCACAATGACAAGCAAGGTGGAGAGACATTGGGACCTGGAACATTACACCTTCCCTGGGGCTCCACCACCCTTTGGAGCCAGAAATCAAGGACTCCTTTCTTATATTAATTTAGCAGTAATTACTGCTCCACTCCTGAATGATCTAGTTCCTTGAGCTTGGTCCAAGTCCAGCTGATTCAGTCTAAGCATAGACTCAATGACCTCCTGAGCTCCTTTCCCTGGTTCTGTGCAGCTCAAATGAACCTGCAGCTGCACAGAAACCCTGGAGGGATCTTTCAGGGAACATCCTGGCAGTTTGCATCTTCTCTTCTCCTTTCAAATCAGCCAACACAACTGTCTCCACAAAGATCTTGGATGTCACCTTCCCTGTCCAAGCCAGGCCCAGGGAAAAGCCTTTCTTCTCTCTGGGAGTACTCTGCACACCAGGGTCTTCTTGGTCCTCAACAAAAAGAATTGCAGAAGTGAGACAAGCTGTCAGTCTTTCCAGCCTGTGGCAGCTGCTGACAAGAAGACTGGGGAGAGTGACAGGGCTGAAAAGTCACTGTCCTTCAGGCAAGGAAAAGGGGCTATTGGGAAAGTCAGGACTGGGAAGCACAAATGTAAAGTTCATAAGATGTCAGGGAGAGCCTAAAAGAGCAGACAGACAATTCAGACTACCAGGGGAAGAGTTCCAGGGATTTCTTCACCATCAGCCTTTGTAGCCCAAGGATACTGCCATGTTCCACCTCTTATTGCACAAAGCCGGGGAAGACCCAACATCCTTATCCCTTTCCAACCTGTTACAGACAAGGGCTACGAAACTTTGATGAATACAAAACAACAACCACTTCACTCTTCCCATGGCTGTTTACAATAATTAATACTGTCATAAATTACTGACTCTTTTCATGAACTGCTGGTTCAGTCCCTAGCTGTTATCTCCAGTGGTAGATCAAATTTATCAGTGAGGGTCAGAAATCATAAGCATTGATTGTTATCTAGCCCTTAAATAATGCAAGTCCATCTATTTATACTGAATATTTGTTTATTGCCTGTAGACATGCAGCAAAGGAACATAGCAAAACCAGAAAAATTTGGGCATGGAAACAGTCACACTCATTGGCCCATGAAAATTTTAGTCAACTGCAGAAGAATTATTTTAGTAAAAAGTTCTTTTGGTTTTTGTTACTTATGTTAGTAAGGTACCTAGTATTTCCCCTGTTTTTACTCGTGTGTTTATTTATCAGGTTTTACATATCAAATACACTATCTAAGACTTGTCCTTCTAGCCTGGCGTTTGCATACGCCATAGAACTTGGAAGAGTCCTTCCAAGCAGCAATACCGTGCTGTAGTCCAACCCCACCTCCGCCAAACCCCAGCGACGCAGGATCTGCCCTCCTCTGACAAAGGAAGCTGCCCTCAGCTCAACAGCATTTTTGTGTACTTTGCTATTTGGTTTTGTGTCTGGTTGTCTCAGGTCAGCAGAATCATTCCAGCAAGCTGACTTCACTCCCCTCTCTGCTGCTAACACTTCCCCCTCAAGTAGGAGGTAGTGTATAGATCATCATCGGTATCTTTTCAACTTTGTGGAACATCGGTGAGTAGACGGTATCTGGATCCTTCCTTAATGCTGGCTGGTGTCCAGCACAGACTTTGATGAACCATAGCTGTCACTCAAAACTCCCTGCCCCCAAAGAGGAGGAGTGGATGTGGGCAGATACTGCAGCCTCACCTAGTCTGTGTTCTTTGAAGTGTGCATGGCTCGCAGTTTCCCAGTGCAACCTCTGTTACTTTATGTGGCAGGCTCCTGTTGACCTTCCTAGTAGGTGTATAATCTGGGCATACCCTCTTTTTCATTATATACTCAGCGGCCCTTGGCCAAACAGCTCTTCCCGAAGCCTACTGCAGCTTCCTTTATTATTTCCTGTACAACGCAGAGCCTCACAGTCTTGCATAATTTCTGTTGACTTTCCAGCTCCAAATTGTTGCCCGTTGACTAACAGCAGTCAAGTTCACGCACGCAGCTGGCTGCTTGGTTTTCGGTCATGACAGGAGCTCTCCCGATGTTGTCTCTGCACAGGGGCACTCATGCCCACTTTGCACGTAGCTTTATGTGCTTCAGTGCCCAAGAGCTCTTCAGGCGCTGTAGATTTTCCCCAATCAGCATCACTGTCTCACCCTGTCATGCAGTGCTCTTTTTTAATCCACTCCACTGAGAATAGATGGCTACCAAAAGTCAGCAGATTTTGAGCACTCTCCAAATTATGTGCATGACCCCCTTGCAGAGTGCTAAATTATCTTCACCCCTCGGTGGCGATGGAGCCCTTGCTCTTGAACACCCACAAACAAAGAACGAACTGCTTGGCTTTGACATGTGAAGGAGCCATCTGATGGGATGAGTGACAGGTGCTGTTTGACAAGTAGTTGAATTGCCAGGAGAAAAACTCTCAAAATGAGGAATGCAGAAAAATTAGGGAACAAAAAAAAAACCAAACAGTTGGCATTTGAGAATTTGACTTGTCCTTGTTTGCTGGGACACTGCCCAGATGCATCCCATATGGCTTCACAGGCATGTTCTCAGGGCGTAGCTCTGGGGAGCAGCACTGGCCATGGGGATGGCACCCAAAGGGCCCCGTGGTTGCAGCTGACTGAGAGCACCACACAGAGACACAATCTCCAGGCCATAGCTGTAATCCAGCACAGATCTATTGGTGGAACATGTTGGTGTGGCCTTGACGGTAGCTTCTGCCTGGAAAGCTCCTGCTTTGCTTTTTTTTTTTTTTTTTTTAATCAGCATGAGATTTTAACTGCATCCCCTTAGTTCCTCATGACTCTTCCTTCCCAAACGCAGTTCAAGTCTCTGATTAGCTTAGCAAGAGGAAATGTTTCCCATTATATATTTGCATTCAAGAAATGACTTGGTTAATATGATGCATACATAGGTGCAACCAGGTCTTTACTGAATCATCCTGTTCTTGTTTTTAATCTGATTCAGGACTTGCACTTGAGACCTCAGCAAACTCTGCTGGAGTAGTCACGTAGTCAATGTTTTGAATATTGACAAAAGGAACAAAAGAATGTACTTTATTCGGATTTAATTAAAGCAATGCAAACCATGTGAATCCAGCCCACTTTCCATGGAGGAATCCTACACCATTCTGGGATGCTGCCTGCTCTCCCCTCCATTCCCCTTGAGCTCCTGTCACTGAGTCCAACCACTCACCACAGAAATTTTACCTCCAACACTCCCCTCCCCTCTCGTACTTCCCTCTGTGGGGTGTACGAGATCAGTCCCTCTCCCATCGTTGACATCCAGCCTCTCCTCAGGCTTCACGGGCACTGCCCTCCGTACTTTGCAGCCTTTCTGGCCGCTCCATCCATACTGCCTTTAGCAATTTCTCTCCTCAGGCTCCAGCATTTGCCACCGATTTCTCTCATTGGCTTCTTCCCATTCTTATCTGTGAATAAGTAAACTGATGTGAATTTCTTCTATGGTCTGTCTGCTCCAAGAGATAAAGAAGAACAAAACCTCCTCAGATAAGCAACAAAGATTAAAATGTTCTTGGCAAACCTGAGAAAACTTTGCCTGAACTCTAATAGTGCATTCATAGACGTGATACGCATGACAAAGGGTGGGAATTAGTCAATAAGGTCTGCCCCTAGGCCTGTGCCCTACACCCCTCTCCTTTGGGGAGAGGTTATTTCTGTGGGACAATGGAAAGCACATTCCCAGAAGCAAAGAAAATCACGACCTTCCTTTATAAACCCTCCTCTGTCTGTCAGAGCCTGGCCCTATGGTGCATCCTCATGGTCTGAAGAAGGGACCCTCTCTGTGAAAAGATGGTATGCCACCTCTCTCACATGAGACTCCGCTACCCTCTCCCAAAACATTTTTTGAGCAACAGATAGGAAATACGGCTCCTACCCACCAACTCACTTTTACCCGTGAAGGGATTTAAGCCTTTGTGCACAAGCAGGGCCAGGGACTGCAGAGCTCGGGGCAGTGCAGACCTCGTGAGCTGAAAGGTGGCCAAGGCAAGCGAGCTGGGCTAGCCAGGTGCCCCCTGTGAGGGGACAGGCAGCAGCTCTGAGAAAGTGTCTATGGAGCTGCAGGGTCTCATGAAGTTCAACAAGGCCCAGTGCA
>NW_009632822.1:67251-73940 GCF_000690535.1 Cariama cristata | reverse complement strand
AAAGACGTCCGGTTCCGAGCGTGTCGTGGAGGAGGAATTGGTAGTGCCGGGATTTTCCTTTCCCCAAACTTTCCCCTGGAGGCGGGAGGAGCGGTGGCACCGACACCGCGGCCGTCCCGTCCGGGCAGGGGGGCAGAGAGGCTACCGGGGGGTGGGGGGAGGGGGAATTGGGTTGGAGAATTTGGCTCAGCAAAGCTTGCGTCGGGGTGTAAAAGCGGAGGATGGAGAGAGAGAGATTTTGCTGTTGAAGGGTAACTCTGGCAGGGGATCGGTCTAGTTTCCATCTCCTTTCCGCACCCAGAAGTGCCGGAAAGAAAGAACGGCACAGAAAATACTCTGCAAATTGTTCGGTTAATGTCATGTGGCGTCAGATGTGTTGGAGTGGAAATTTAGCGGAACGTTTTGAAGGGAAAAAATGAACTAGAATGGGTATTTCTGTGGTGGCAGGGAAAATGTACTGTTCTCCTGTATCATGAGAATATTACTGGTATTACTTGTTGTAAGAACTGACATATTTTAAGTATATATCTGAATGGTACCACTCACCTCAAAGCTGTTTGTAGAATAACTCTGCTTAAAACGTTTGGAGTTTAAATTAGAATTTAAATTAAAAACTCGACTTGGCTTATGCAAATAAAAGAAAAACAGGGAGAGCTGTGCTACACTCCGGCAAGGTGATCATGATTTTATCGAGGCAGCCCCAAGGGGAACAGTGACATACTGGGAGCACTGTAAGAGAGAACAAAAGCTAAATGAAAGCAAAACTTATGCAACCAGAGTGTGGCTGCAATGGGAATAAATCAGACCTTCTTATTTTATTTTTCTTGGAGATTTGGGTGAGGAGGTCGAGATGAGCTTCTAGAAAGCGGAGAAACAAAAGAGCCACGCACACCTACAGCAACAGGTCTCATTTTGCCTGGAAAGGATGAGCTGAGCTTTGTGAGTGCTTGAGCCGAGCTTTTCCAGTGGCAACTGGGGCAGCCGCTGGTCCCGCAGACGGGCATCGGATCCGGAGCCGATGGCCCCAATTTCCCCCACCGCCGGGTTGGCGAGCAGCTCTTCCCGAAATACAGGGCGGATGGTGGAATAAACGCGGTGATTCAAAGAGGATTTGTCAATACTAAAAATAAACAGGCCCGCAGATGTGTCCTAGAGGGTCATGTCCAGGCGCGGCACTTTCAGGGCCGATCAGCCGATTTTGGCGATTTTCGGTCCGTGTGTCCTGTCCAAGGTGCTGAAGTTCATTTTCCTGCGATTTCCCAGGATTTCGGGGCTTTGCAGAAGTGGTCTTGGAGGCTTCCTTTCGTCTGAAACCGGTGTGGGGGGTTCTCCCCCGGGGTGTTACAAAGAGACAGCAGGGATGTGTTTTCAGACACGTATATTTGATCCGTCCTTTTGGCGTGGGAAAGCAGGCCAGGTGGAGCCGCAGATGGATCCGGCACATCCTATAAGCTTTTGGTGGCAGAGAATTGGAAAGGTCAGAGCTGTGAGGCAGTGAGGAGTGAAACCCCCTTATTCTAATGGACCAAGAAAGTGGTATTTTTGAGAGTGTCGCCGCTGTTGGTTTTGTTGGCTTGAGCGCATCGCCTCCGATGAGACATCTGATTCCAAAAAAGTTGAGGGGAGCCCAGTGTCAGGACAGGATGGGAATGGTGCAAATGGAATTGGAGTGACGTCCACTGATTTTGGTAATTTTGTTTTTTTTTCTGGTGTAGCCTTTTCAAATGGCGAACATGGTTAACAGAGAACTTCAAAATAGAGGGTCCTTAAGAAAAAAAAAAAAAAAGCATGTCTTTTGGGGGCAGGTGTCTCAATGTTTAAGCAATAGAAGCCTGTTCCGCAAGTTGTGATATTTTTAGATGAATGTGCAAAAGGTCTCAGCCTTAAGAAGTGGAGTTTATGTAACCTTTGGTATGAGGCAGATCACGGTATTGCCAGAAATAATCATAGGTGAATATGTTACTTAACTTGTATGTGATTGGAGTTTGATGTTGTAACGTGGTTTTTCTCAGTTCTTGAACTGATTCTGAATCCATTCCTAATACAGCTTTGTACTTCTGTCTGAGACTCTCAAGGGGTTTTACAAACACAAAGGGTCAGATTCTAATGCCCATGTTTGCACGGAGAAGTAGTTTATGCTGCGAGGACTCCTGCAGATTTAAAGCATGAAAAAACTCTGTACAGTATGGTAGAGAACTGATATTGTTTCATACCCTCAATCATTCGTCAGAGCTCACGAAGGTATTCAGTTGCATCATTGGGTATGTAGCCTAAATACCTTGACCATGAAGGGTGTACGTAGACCGTGAGGCTTCCTGACTCTTGAATGACAGCTTATGGGTACAGACTTTAAATCTGCAAAAGAGTTGAATGCATTATATTCCTGGCTTGAATCAGAAACTGGCCTTGGTTCTTCCTGTGACAGACTAACACCTGTGGCACCAGCTAATACCTCCCAGGACTTTTACAGGCTACAGAAAAACGTTGAGTAGTTGCTGTGTGCTTGATTCAAACGGGTTATCAAAATTATATTTAAAAATGCACTGATAGGAAATGACATCCTGATGGGCACGGGAGATTAATGAAATATAGCTAGTTTTAATTTCTTTAAAATATCCTATTTATTATATTAGACAGGGAATGACTCCTCTCCCTCTCCCTCTCCCTCTCCTCTCCTCTCGCATAATAAAGCATGGTGGCGGTCATTCAGACATCCTGGTCGTGCTTTTCAGAAGGAGCAGTCTATTATCTGTTATCACCTTAGATGCCTTAGTTTTTGGAAGCTCAGTTTGAAAAACATAGGAGAGAAATGTTGTTTTCAGAAGATGGATCCTCAGTTCTTCCTGAAAATTACTGCCTTGAAAGTTGTCTCCGGTCATCCTCAAGAAGTACTTTTGAAAATTATAGCTCTGATAGTTAAAAGGTGACAACAAGTGATTTCTCAGTTCTGTTAAGTAAAACTCAGGTATCACAGAAGCAGCATCACTCTTAAGTTTATGCTTGACTTTTCTGCTTTGTGTTTACACGCTGTCTTGAGGTAGGACCGTAATCATAGCGTAAAGCAATTTACATTTGAAATTCTGTCATTGCTTCTCACTTTTACCATCTAACCTGTAGGAAAATACGTGAAGTCAGTTGGGTATATTCCCATTTACCTACAGTGAATATCTCTTCCACGGAGTCATGCATGACTGAAAACAGTTCAGATAAACATGTGTTTATTTATCTTTTAAATGGGATCGTCCTTATGAACATCTACCAAAGAAAACCCTGGTTATATTTCTATTGATCTCGGTTTATTATTTACTCTGCAATCCAAACTGATGGGCCTACTTTAACCTGGCTCTGTCTCTTTGGGTTTCTCTTGCAAAGTGACAGTTTCTAAATCAGGAAGGAAATCAGGTCACATTTCTGGCTCTGCAAGATTTATCTCATTGCTCTTCTTTCAAAGTAATTAGAGTTACTAATAATGAGGAAAAGAAAACTTTTCCAGAACTGGAATGTCCCTAACCCCTCTCTCCTTCTTGTGTTTTTTTGTGTCACTGAAGAGATCCAGGTAGTTCAGAAAGTTTGTTGTGGAGAATCCTTTTGCTCCGTTATACAGACAGGGACTCCCTTTAAGTTTAGCTGCAGATGATACGGTCACCCTTACAAATGTACCTTCTTTTCCTTAGAATTCCTTAGATTAATAATGTTTCCTTATTTATTTCCCACTCATTCCGGTGTGGTGTTACTGAACCAGCTCCGGGCTGTCCAGTTGCAGTGAGTGACATCCCAGACTTCAGCCTGGGAGAAGAACAAGGAAACATTTACTGAAGTTATCCCCTATCCCAGTCCCTAACAGGCTGGGGGCAGAGTAGACACACTGGTTTTGTTAAAGGCATGTAGTACCAGCTGTCACGATTGCCATTTGTACTCCTTCTTTTTAGGTTTCTTATCAGTCCCAGTTCGCAGAGGCGTATTCCCAGGAAAGATGGCAAACGAACCACAAAAATTCCCTCTCTTCTAACATGCCTGCCTTTGAGGAGGAGCGGCTTGGCCTCCTGCGAGGGAGGTCACCTTGTGCATCTTTTGTGTGCAAAATTTTCATTGATGTCAAAAGATTCCTTATCTTTCATGGCAAAAACATGCCTCCCTGCTCTTTGTGATGAATAAAGCCTTTTTTAATCACAATTCTGCATGACAAGAATGGCTTCTTTTTCATTTTTATCATAATATTGCAAGAGCTTTTTAAATGTAGAGATATCACACATCAAATAATAACGTTGTAGCAAAAGATGCAGAAAAATTAAAAATTCTATTAAGCTCCGAGTTTTTCCTTTGTCTGCCTTTATTTAATTTTAAAATTAGAAAGTTTTCTTTCTATCTTGGAAAAAGAAGTCCGTTCCTTACCAGCTCTCTGCTTGAACTGAACTTTCCTGGTTCACTAAACTTCTACCAGAGAGACTTTCTACTGCAATGCTGACAGCACTACCAACAGGTTATAGATTATTTTTAAAGCTTGCTGGATTCCTAAGGTGCTAAAACTGCTCTACATCCAAGTTACCGTTTGAAAGTTATCTGCAACTTGTGCTGTATTAATTTTAATCCAACTCCAATGTTAGCATGGGATATTTAAAAAGTCTTACTGATGCCAGGTTCATGTTTAAGCATATAAAAGATAGGTAACTGAATGCAGACTGTGTGCATGATTAACATGTCTGTGTTAGAAGCGAGGAGTCTCTCTCAATATTCATGGCATTTGAAGGCTGATTTTGAACAATAAGCCAAGTTTTGGGGTTTTGGAAGGGTCTTGGGAGGGGAAATTGTGGTTGTTTTTTTCCTGCTGTTTTTAAAGGCTTTAGAGAAAACTGAAAAATCTATATAATAAGAAGTTATGGGAAAACTTGCCTGTGGACAAATTCTTTCAAGACCCTTTAGCTGAAGATAGATTAAATATCAACCTTTTAGACCAAAATCCATTCTCAAAGGCTGTATTATTTCTAAACTGATTTTTCCTAGGTTCTTTTTTGTATCATAATGAAACGGTCACTTTATCCAAAGAAATACACCGTTTTGTTAGTGTCTCGGTGGCTGAATATGCCACCATTCCTCCCAGCTGGCTTACAACATGCTGGGTCTACCAAGTTTTGTGTGCATCACAGCTCCAGGTTTACAGAACCTTGGTCTTGGCTAATCAAAACAAGGCAGAACAAAGGAATCATTTCTAGTTATTTTCAGTGAGCAAAAATTCACTCCTGTAGGAGTCAGCTCAGATTTTATGCCCTGCTGCCAGCCCATTTCAGTCCTCCGAGGAGCATCTCTGCTGCCAGGCTGTGCAAGGGCAGACATTGCCCTTGGGAAATCCCGAAAACCATGAACTTTTTAAAAAGTGATGACTAAATAAACAAAGCAAGCCTTACCATTGTGTAAAGCTCGTAAAGAGGAGCAACTCTGTCATGAAGTTTTCGTTTTTCGCCACAATGCAGCCACCAGAAGTGGACGTGGGGTTAGGGAGAGTAATGTTAGAGGGAGGCTTTCGGTGATGGGAAGAAGCTCTGCGAGCAGCCGCTCCACTGGAGATGCAGCCAAAGCCCCTGGACGGGGACGGGGATGGAAGAGGAGGGCAAACTAACGAGAGGGTTTCAACCCAGACTGAACAGCACTGAAATGTATCATTGAAGTATTACAGCCTGACCTGTAGACAGGCATTTAGTGTTTGAGGCCTGACACGTTAGTGGCTGTTACATAACGCACAATTATAAAATCACACTAAAACCTCTTTAAAATACCTGCCTGATTATAACAGGGTAATTATGCCGTGTTTAATAGAGCTGGGTGCTGCGGGAAAGGGACCCCCCTGCACCAAAACCTGTTCCTCTGCCTGCCATGTCGGATGCAGCTGACGGTGCTGTCCTCTTGGTCCGAGGAAGTCCTAAACCCTCCAAAGTCCCCCACGGTTGTGTGTCTGCTCCCCGCTTCGTGCACCCGCGCCGCCTCTCGTGTTACAGGGGTTGTCCTTTCCTTCCGGACGAGGATTTCTGGCCACCGCTGCTCCCCATATTAGTACAGCCAGCACGACGGCGTGACGCAGCCGTCCTTTCTCCCTCCCCAGGGCTGAGCACATCATCTCCGCTGCCTCCCCAGCCCGATTCCCAGCCTCCGACATCGAGCTATGCGCTGCTCCCATGCTGCTGGAAGGGCCGGAGGCGTTGCTGGCGGTGTCTGCAGCAAGAGGGTCTGGAAAGCACTGCAAGTATCTTAAGAATTTTTTTTTTCCCCTTTATCTCTTTTCAACAGTGTTTCACGTCGAGAGGACTAATCTCCCTCGATGCGTGCGTGTAATTCTCATTCATGTGAGCGCAGGGGCTGCTGCCGGCGTGTGCTGTGTGTCTCTTAGGAAATAACCCCTTCAGAGTTGTAACGTGTGGGAAAGTTCCCCCTGGTTTGCTGAAGTCCTCGTAGCTCTTTTATTCCCTGCGTCCATCAAACAGAGGGATGAATCCTCCTCTCGGCTCTGCCAGTGTAAATCCAGATCGATTCGTTTGACTTCGGCAGAGCTAATCCAGATTTACACAGCCCTTTCCCTGAGGACTTCCCTGGTTTTTTGCTGTAGGTGACTGTTAGCGGGCCAATGTCAAAATATATCTGATGTAGTCAGATTCCCTGTCTCCAACCATTAATTATTGCTTGGCAAAAGTTTCTCAGAA